>NW_022680526.1:0-163784 GCF_009764315.1 Trachypithecus francoisi | reverse complement strand
CCAATATCTCACGATAAAAATTAGAAAGAAGTTATCTCTGAAACCGCTTGTGATGTGTGGATTCATCTTCCAGAGTTAAACATTTCTTTGATCAGCAGGCTGGAAACACTCTTTTTGTAGAATGCATAAAGGGACATTCTGCAGCCCATTGAGGCTTATAGTAAAAAACAGAAATTCTCATGATAAAAACTAGCAAGAAGCTATCTGCAAAACTCCTTTGTGATGTCTGCATTCATCTCACAGGGTTAAACCTTTATTTTGATTCAGCAGGTTGGAAACACTCACCATGTAATATATACACAAGGACATTTCAGAGACCATTGAGGCCTCTAGTGGTAAACCCAAATATCCCAGGATAAAAACTAGAAAGAAGCTATCTGTGAAACCACTTTCTGTTTTGGGGATTCTTCTCACAAAGTTAAAACTTTCCTTTGATTAAGCAGGGTGAAAAAACTTTTTGCAGAATCTACAAAGAAACATTTCAAATCCCATTTATGTCTATACTGAAAAGCCGAATAGCCCACAATAAAAACTAGAAAGAAGCTATCTGTGAAAGAAATGTGCAGTGTGTGGATTCATTTCACCTTTCTTTAGATTTAGAAGGTTGGAAACACTCTTGTTTTAGATCTATGAAGGGACGTTTCAGAACCCATTGAGGTCTATAGTAAAGAACTGAGTATCCCACTGTAGAAACTAGAAAAAAAGCTATCATTAAAACAACTTTATTAGGTATGCATTCATCTCATAGAGCTAAACCTTTCTTTTGATTCGGCAGGTTGAAAACACTTTTCTTGTAGAACCTATGAAGGGACTTTTCAAAGCTGATTGAGACCAACATTGTAAAATGAAATATACCATGATTAAAACTAGAAAGAAACTATGTGTGAAACTGCTTTGTGATGTGTGGATCCATTTCACAGAGTTAAACCTTTCTTTTGATTCAGGAGGTTGCAAAAATTATTTATGTACAATCTACAAGGGGACATTTCAGATCCCAATGACGCCTATAGTAAAAAAAAGCAAATATCCTGCAATAGAAACTAGAAAGAAGTTATTAGTGAAATCACTTTGCTTGGTGTGGATTCATATCAACAAGCTAAACCTTTCTTTTGATTCAGCAGGTTTGAAACATTCTTTTTGTAGAATAAACAAAAGGATATTACAATGCCTATTGAGACCAACATTGTAAAACCAAATGTGCCACAGTAAAAACTAGTAAAAACTATCTGTGAAACCTCTTTTGATGTCTGGATGCATCTTACAGAGTTAAACCTTTATTTTGATTCAGGAGGTTTGAAACACTCTTTTTCTAGAATCTACAAAGGAACACTTAGCACCCCATTGAAGCCTGTAGTGAAAAATTGAATATCTCATGATAAAAACTGGAAAGAAGCTATCTGTGAAACTGCTTTGCAATGTGTGGATTCATCTGAAAGAGTTAAATATTTCCTTTAATTTAGGTTGAAGCACTCTTTTTGTAGAGATCAATTTCAGAGCCCATTGTGGCCTATAGTGTAAAGCAGAATATCTCATGATTGAAACTAGAAAGTAGCCAACTATGAAACCGTTTCAAGATATGTGGATTCTTCTCACAGAGATAAACATTTCTTTTGATTCAACACATTGGTAAAAGTCTTTTTGAAGAATCTGCATAGGGATATTTTGGAACCCATTGAGACATATAGTGAAAAACTGAATGTTCCGTGATAAAAACTAGACAGAAGCTATCTGTGAAACCACTCTGTGATGTGTGGATTAATATCACAGAGATAAACATTTCTTTTGACTCAGCAGGTTAGAAGCACTCTTTTTGTAGAATCTACAAAGGGATATTTCACAGTCCACTGAGGACTGTTGTGAAAAACTGAATATCTCACAATTATAACTAGTAAGATGCTATCTGTGAAACTGCTTTGCAATGTGTGGATTCATCTCCAAGAGTGAAACCTTGCTTTTGATTCAGCAAGTTGGAAACACTCTTTTTGTAGGGTCTACGAGGAGTCGTTTTGAGCCCATTGAGGCCTATAGTAAAAAATCAAATATGCTGTAATGAAAACTAGAAAGAAGCTATCCGGTAAACCACTTTGAAAGGTGTGGATTCATCTCACAGAATTAAACTTTTCTTCTGATTCAGCATGTTGAAAACTCTCTTTTTCTAGAATCTTTGAAGGGACGTTTTGGAGCCCACTGAGGCCTGTAGTGAAAAACAGATTATCCCATGATAAAAACTAGAAAGAAGTTATCTGTGAAACTGCTTTGTGATGTGTGGATTCATCTCAAAGAGCCAAACCTTTCCTTTGATTCAGCATATCAGAAACCCTCTTTTGGAAGAATCTACAAAGGGCCATTTCGGTAACCATTGAGGCCTATAGTAAAGAATGGAATATCCTGTAAAAACAAACAAACAAACAAAAACTGGAAATAATTTAGCTAACTGGGAAACTGCTTTGTGATGTGCAGATTCATTTCACAGAGCTAAATATTTCTTTTGATTCAGCAGGTTGAAAACACTCTATGTATAGAATTTACTAACGAACACTTTAAGGCTTCTTGGAAGAGGCCTATACTGAAATATGGAATATCACCAATAAAAACTAGAAAGAAGCTATCTGTGAAACCACTTTGCGTGTGTCAATTTAGCTCACAGAGCTGAATCTTCCTTTTGATTCAGCAGGCTGGAAACACTCTTTTTGTAGAATCTGCGAAGGGGTATTTTGGAGCCCTCTGATGCCTATAGTGAAAAACTGAATATCCCACGATAAAAACTAGAAAGAAGCTATCTGTGAAACTGCTTTGTGATGTGTGGATTTCAATCACAGAGTTAAACCTTCCTTTTGATTCAGCAAGTTGGGAAACCTCATTTTGTGGAATCTGCAAAGGGGCATTTCAAAGCCCTATGAGCCCTATAGTGAAAAACCAAATATCCTGTGATAAAAACTAGAAACAAAATTTCTGTGAAACCGTTTGATGATGTGTGCAATCATTGCATAGAGTTAAAACTTACTTTTCATTCAACAGATTGGAAACGTTCTCTTTGTAGAATCTACAGCGGGATATTTTGGAGCCCATTGAGGCGTACAGTGACAAACTGAATATCCCATGATAAAAACTAGAAACAAGATATCTGTAAAATTGCTTTGTTATTCGTCGATTTATCTTACCGAGTTAAACCACTCTTTGGATTCAGCTGGCTGAAAACACTCTTCTTGTAGAATCTATGAAGGGACATTTTGAAGCCCATTGAGAACTATAGTGAAAAACATAATATCGTGTGATAAAAACTAGAAACAAGCTATCTAGGAAACCGCTGGGTTCTATCTGGGAAACCGCTTATCTAACAAAATTAAACCTTTCTTTTGATTCAACACATTGGAAACACTACTATTGTAGAATCTACAAAGGAACATTTTGAAGCCCATTGAAGCCTATAGTGAAAAACTGAATATCCCATGATAAAGACTAGAAAGCAGCTATCTGTGAAACCACTTTGCAATATGTGGATTCATCTCACCGAGTTAAATCTTTCTTTTGATTCAGCAGGTTGGAAACACACTTCTTGTAGAAATTACGAAGGGACATTTCAGAGCCAATTGAGGCCTACAGTGAAAAACCAAATATCCTGTAATATGAACTAGAACAGCCTATCTGTGAAATCGCTATGCCACGTTTGGATTAATTTCACAGAATTAAACCTTTCTTTTGATTCAACAGGTCAGCAACAGTCTTTAAATAGAATCTATGAAGGGACATATCGAAGCCCATTGAAGTCTATTGTGAAAAACTTAATATCCCACAACAAAAACTAGAAACAATGGCGGTTGCTGTGGCTCACACCTGTAACCCCAGCACTTTAGGAGGCTAAGGTGGGCAGATCACCTGAGATTGGGAGTTTGAGGCCAGCCTGACCAACATGGAGAAACTTGGTCTCTACTAAAAATACAAACTTAGCCAGGCATTCCGGTGCATGTCTGTAATCTCAGCTATTTGGGAGGCTGAGGCAGGAGAATTGCTTGAATTAAGGAGGAGGAGGTTTTGGTTAGCAGAGACTGTGCCATTACACTCCAGCCTGGGCAACAGGAGCAAAACTCCATTAAAAAACAACTAGAAGCAAGCTCTCTGTAAAGCCTTTATGCGATGTATGGATTCATCTCACAGAAGTAGACCTTTCCTTTGATACAACACGTTGAAAATTCTCTTTTAGTAGACCCTGAAAAGGAACATTTTGGAGACCGTTGAGGTATATTGTGAAAAAAATGAATATCCCGCAATAAAAATGAGAGTCTATCCTTGAAACTGCATTGTGATGTGTGAGTTCACCTCACAAAGATAAACTATTATTTTGACTTAGCAGGTTGGAAACCCTCTTTTTGTAGAATCTACAAAGGGACATTTCAGAGTCCATTGAGGCCTATAGTAAAAAAACAAATATTTGGAGATTAAAACTAGAAACAAGCTATCTGTGAAACTACTTTCAGATGTGTGAATTTATCTCACAGAGTTAAACCTTTCTTTTGATTCAGCAGGCTGGGATCTCTCGTTTTTTAGAATCTATGAAGGGACATTTCAGAGCCCATTGAGGCCTATAATGAAAAACAAAATATCCCACAATAGTAACTAGAAATAAGCTATCTGTGAAACTGCTTTGTGATGTGTTCATTCATCTCGCAGAGGTAAACCTTTCCTTTGATTCAGTAGGTTCGAAAAATTCTTTTTGTAGAATCTACAAAGGGACATTTTGGAACCCATTAAAGCCTGCAGGGAAAACAGAATTTCCCGTGATACAAAATATAAACGAAGTATCTGTGAAACCACTTTTTGATATGTCGGTTCATCTCACAGAATTAAATCTTTCTTTGGATTCAGCAGTTGGAAATTCTCTTCTTGTAGAACCTACGAAGGGACACTTTGGAGCCCATTAAGACCTATAGTGAAAAACCGAACATCTCACCACATTAGTCTGATGTCTTCCCTTTGTCGGTGACCCAAATTTTCTCTCTGTCTTTCTTTAACATTTTTTTTTCTTCATTTTAACCTTGGTGGATCTGACGATTATGTACGTGTCTTGGGGTTGCTCTTCTTGAGGACTATCTCTGTGGTGTTGTCTATATTTCCTGAATTTTAAGGTTGGCCTGTCTTGCTGGTTGGGTAGGTTCTCCTGGATAATATCCTAAGCAGTGTTTTCCAGCTTGGTTCCATTCTCTCCGTCACTTTTGGGTACACCAATCAAATCTAGATTTGGTGTTTTCACATAGTTCCATATTTCCTGGAGGCTTTGTTCTTTCCTTTTTAGTCTTCTTTCTCTAATCTTATCTTCTTGCTTTATTTCATTAAGTTGATTTTTAATCTACCATATTTTTTTCCACTTGATTAATTCAGCTGTTGATATTTGTGGATGCTTCACGAAATTCTCATGCTGTGTTTTTCAGCTCTGTTAGGTCATTCATGTTCTTCTCTAAACTGACTATCCTAGTTAACAATTCATCTAACCTTTTTTCAAGGTTCTTAGCTTCCTTGCATTGGGTTAGAACATGGTCCTTTAGCTCAGAGGAGTTTCTTATTATCCACCTTCTGAACCCTACTTGTGTTAATTCCTCAGACTCATTCTCCATCCAGTTTTGTTCCCTTCCTGGTAAGGAGTTGTGTTTTTTTTTTTTTTTTGAAGATGGAGTCTTGCTCTGTGAAACCCACAAGGGAACCACTGGCTCTTTGAAATGGGTAGTTTTGGAAATGGAGAGAAGTGTTTGGAGATCCATATTAAGATAGAATAGACAGGGCTCAGTGACGAGTTGTTTAGGACATGGGGAGATACAGATTGAGAAAATCCTCCTAGCATTGTAGGTAAACAGAGGTACGATTTATCAAGACAGTAAGTCTGGGTCACAGCCAAGTTGAGAGAGAAGCAAACCCAGATCTTAGGGTTGGACCTTCATTAATACATAATATCTATGAGGTATCCAAGCCCAGAAACGAACGTGACAGTTTTGTACAAGATGTTGTATGGAGATCAAATCTGGGTCATTTAAAGTTAAGAATTTAGGCCTTGGTATTGGATTGGATTAGATCTACCTGAGCTTATTTTAGAAAAAAAGAGAGGGAGGAAGAGAATGAGACAGAGAGAGAAAAAAGAGCGATACAAAATACAAAGACAGAAAGAAAGAGAGACAAAGGCAGAGAGAGACAGAGACAGAAAAAGACACAGAAAGAGAAAGACAGACAGAGAAGGAGAGAGACAGAGAAAGAGACTGACAGAGACAGACAGAGAGAGACAGAGAGACAGATGGATAAAGAAAGCGAGAAAGAAAGACAGAAGACAGAGAGAGACAGACAGATAGAAACAGAGACAAGCAAAGAGAGAGAGAGAAAGAGACAGGCAGAGAGAGAGAGAGAGATGGAGAGACAGGCAACAGAGAGAGAGAAACAGACAGGCAGAGAGAGAGAGACAGACAGAGAAACAAACAGGTGACAGAGAGACAGACAAGAAAAGAGACAGAGTGAGAGAGAGAGACAGACAGAGAGAGAGAGACACAAGACAGAGAAAGACAGAGACAGACGGAGATAGACAGAGAGAGAGAGAAAGGGAGACAGAGAGAGGAAGAGGAAGGGGGTGCTGAAGAAATAATTACACATAGTTTATAATGCTTTGATGCCATAAACAGTGACCGAGGTATGCTTTGAAAACAACAACAACAAAAGCAACAGTGGCAGCAGCAGCAGAAACACTCACAGATTTCTAAAAAATAAGATGTTACAAACTATAGTTTACATCAACTGGCTCTCACTATAGTTGAGAGATCCATAAGTTATGAACTATAGTTTACATCAACTGGCTCTCACTATAGTTGAGAGATTCACAAAAGCACTAGTTAACAACAGAAGAAAATAGCAGCTAACTGTGGGGGAAAGAAAGAGAGATCAGACTGTTACTCTGTCTATGCAGAAAGAGGAAGACATAAGAAACTCCATTTTGTTCTGTACTAAGAAAAATTCTTCTGTCTTGAGATGCTGTTAATCTGTAACCATAGCCCGAACCCTGTGCCCACAGAAATCACGTGCTGTATTGGCTCAAGGTTTAATGGATTTAGGGCTGTGAAGGATGTGTTTTCATGAAAATGTGTTTGCAGGCAGTATGCTTGGTAAAAGTCATCGCCATTCTCCAGCCTGGAGTACCCAGGGACACAATGCACTGCAGAAGGCCTCAGGGACCTCTGCTCAAAAAAGCCTGGGTATTGTCCAAGGTTTCTTCTCCCCATTGAGACAGCCTGAGATATGGCCTTGTGGGAAGGGAAAGACTTGATCATCCCCCAGTCTGACATCCATAAATGGTCTGTGCTGAGGAGTATTAGTGAAACAAGAAGACTCCGATCATACGTTCTATTTACTGAGATAGGAGAAAACCACCTTATGGCTGGAGGTGAGACATGCTGGTGGCAATACTGCTCTAAAGAGATGTTTACGTAAAGTCAAACACAAATCTGGCCCACACGCACATCAAGGCACAGCACTTTTCCTTAAACTTATTTATGACACAGAGACCTTTACTCACATGTTTTCCTGCTGACTCTCTCACTACCATTACCCTATAGTCCTGCCACATCTCCTTCTCCAAGATAGGAGAGATAGTGATCAATAAATATGAAGAAACTCAGAGAGGATTGCCAGCGCGGGTCCTCCGTATGCTGAGCATTGGTCTCCTGAGCCCACTTTTCTTCCTCCATACTGTATCTCTGTGTCTCTTTTCTCTTCTTCATCTCTCATCCCACCTGATGAGAAACACCCACAGGTGTGGAGGGGCTGGTCCCCTTCACTATCATGTCCTGGAAAATAAATGTCTTCCTAAAAATTCGGTGAATTCTACTTCACCTGAAAAGAAATAAATAAGAAAAAGGAAAAACACAAACAAAATGAAACAAGCAAACAACCATGGGTCAAAGCATCATCTGTGGAAATCTTAGGAAAGCAAAACGCTTTTTAGAAAGCGTTTCTATTTTGGGCAAATACTAATAAGGCCCAGGGTAGAGCTGCGACACACCTTCCCATTTTGAAAATGTGCTGGCCTGTGGGAAGAGAGAATAAAACATCATGATAAAAGGTGATTGAGACCCAGCCAGGATGCAGCTTTCCTAGGGAGGGAGGCCTGAGGGGTGAAGGGGGAAAAAACCCATAACTGCATTCTGACTCGCCTGCTCGCTTGCCCATGCTGGTCAAGAGCTATGCTGTTGACCCAAGATGCCTCTGGGAAAGTGGGACCGTGTCACTCCCATCTTCAAAAACTGTGGCCATTGAATGAGGCCTGATGAACACTAATGCAAATGTCAGCCTGGTGAAAATGAGATCACCGGCAAGGGGTGGGGGAAGGGGAGAGAAGACGGAGGCACACCCGGCTGGAACGTTTCCAAGCAGGATGTTGGGAGGCGGGGGGCGGGGAGGTTGAGGGGAACCCACCTCACTGACACTAAATTCAGGTAAAGGGACGTGGGGGAGGGGGGGAGCCGGGGGCGAGCGACTCGAAAATTGAACTGACCCCTCATGCAGCCCAAGTAGAAGAGTCTATGCGCATTAAGGAAACCAACACAAAAAGAAAACTAAAGCGCTGATAAAAGAAACATAGAACCCCCGCTAGGATGGAGGTTCCGTGTGCAATGAGGGAGAGAGGGAGGGGCCTCCAAAAGGGAGGGAGAAAAACCATTTGCCCCAGGCTCTGTGAAGTTGGCCAGACCTCCCACTGTGCCACCTCAACTTTCAATAACAGTGGACGCTAGGTGATGACGGAAGACAACTGATGCTTGCAAGTGTCAGTCAGCACAGAAAAGAAGGGAACGATGGATTGCTCTGGGTTGGGGTGGAGGTTAGGGACAGGGGCAGTGGAGGAACACGCCCTCTCTGGCCTCTTCCTGATCCCTCTCAGACCAGGCCGTTTTCGGGCCCAGGGAGTCCTCCCACGCGATGCCCGCGACGGGCCGACAAGAACCCCCAGGGGCACAGCCAAAGTTTCTGCCCCTGGGATCACCTGGGACTTCCATTCCCCCAGAGAGAAGAGAGGACCAAGGGTGCGGGCGCGTGGAGGATGCTAGGGGTGGAGGTGGGACCTACCGAAGACAGAAGTGCAGTCATGAGCGTGTCAGAGTGGACTCCAGACCCACGACCTCAGAGAGGCAATTCCTGTCACAATGGAACGAAGTCCATGAAATCCATGCTCCCAGATACAGCCTGGATTTCAAAGAGAAGAGAGCTCGCACCATACCCACTCCTGTCCTGGGGCTAGTTTTCACTCCCGAAGTACCCATTTCTCAACCGTGTTCCCCAAAGTCCACCCTGTCGTGAATCAGTCATGAATCTAGTTGGGTGAATTCTGGAACATCCATATCTGACCTCTAAGATCAGAGTATGCATGCTACACATCGCCCCATGCAGTGTCTTGCCATGAGAACATCACGGCAGTCCTAGTCCAGTAGCAATACAGTCCCATCTCTTAGAAATCACTGTACACAGTTTTGCTCTTTTTGCCCGGGCTGGAGTGCAGTGGCATGATATCAGCTCACTGTGACCTCCGCCTCCCAGATTCAAGTGATTCTCCTGCCTCAGCCTCCCGAGTACCTGGGATTACAGGCATGCCCCACCACGAGCAGCTAATTTTGTATTTTTAGTACAGACGGGGTTTCTCCATGTTGATCTGACTGGTCTTAAACTCCTGACCTCAGGTGATCCACCCACCTCGGCCTCCCAAAGTGTTGGAATTACAGGAGTCAGCCACTGTACCTGGCCATGTGTGTATAATTTCAAGTCATGATAATGAGCTTTCTTCTTCAGTGCCTTCAGGGTTTGTTTCACTAGGTAAGATTTTCTTTAACTGTTTATTTCCAAGTTGAGGACCTTATCAGGGAAATGTGAGAAGTATAGATGCCACAAGTGACAGAGAGAAAAGTCCGCAAATGGCCCTTCCATCCAAGTGGGGACCCGGCCTCGATCTCCTGCAATCATGCACCGAGTGGGGAAGCCCGGCAAGGCCCGTCTGTGTAGATTCCTCTCGGCCTCTCTAAGCACGCACTCCTCACTTCCGTGGAAGGGGCAGGGCCATCCCCAGAATGGGGGTCTCAGGAACTTCAGTCAAATAAGACACACCCTGTGGAACCCAAGCATATACACGGACCATTTCCATGACACCTAGGGGTAGCTAAATGCCACCAGCTGCTCATGTACCTCTTTAATACAGATGAAAGGTGAAGGGTGCTCCAGGCGCAACTAAGTGGCTAAAGGATCACGTCCCAGCTGATTACAAAAACCTCCAAGAATATATAAGAATTCAGCTGCCAGGAACAGACCATCAGTGGGACCTGAACAAGGGACCAGACATGGAGAGGCTAAGACGGTACCTTGAGGCATTAATAGAAGGTCTAAAGAAAGGGGCTCAAGAGGCTACAAATGTAAATAAGGTCTCTGAGGTCATCCAAGAAAAAGAGGAGAGTCCAGCACAATCCTATGAAAGACTGTGTGAGGCTTACCGTAAGTACACTCCTTTTGATCCAGATAGCCCTGAAAATCAGCGCATGATTAACATGGCCTTAGTTAGTCAAAGCACGGAAGATATCAGGAGAAAATTGCAGAAACAGTCTGGGTTTGTGGGTAAGAATACCTCACAGTTACTGGAAATAGCCAATCAAGTGTTTGTGAATAAAGATGCAACAAGCCTCAGAGAAAGCCGTAAGGAAGGTGTACGCCAGGCTAGGTGAAAGGCCGACTTACTGGCCACAGCCATTAGGGGAATTCTCCTGAAAGGAGAGGAAGAGGGTGTTCTGGGAGGAATACCCAGTCTAATCACTCACACTTGCAACATAACCAACGCACCTATTGTAAGGAAATAGGACATTGGAAAGATAAGTGCCCCCGACTGAAGGAAAAGCAAGGTGATTCAGAACAAAAGTCCTCATATAAAGATGAGGGAGCTTTGTTCAATCTGGCTGAAGGGCTACTGGACTGAAGGGGACAGGGCTCAAGCGCCCCCAAGGAGCCCAGAGTCAGGATTACAATTGGGGGCAAGGATGTTAAGTTTTTGGTCGATACTGATGCTGAACTTTCAGTAGTAACTACCCTGGTCACCCCCTTATCCAATAAAACCATTGACATAATCGGAGCAACAGGAGTTTCCAGTAAGCAGGCTTTCTGTCTACCACGGACCTGCTTGGTGCGATAGTTCATCAGTTCTTGCACATGCCTGACTGTCCCTTGCCCTTGCTGGGAAGAGACTTGCTTAGCAAGCTGAGAGCCACCATCTCCTTTACAAAACAGGGCTCGTTACAGCTAAAGTTACCCAGAACAGGAGTTATCGTGGCCCCATGGTTCCCCAGGAAGAAGAATGGAGACTTTTTCTAACCGAGCCAGGCCAAGAGATAAAACCAGCTCTAGCTAAGTGATGGCCCCAAGTATGGGCAGAGGATATTCCTTTAGGACTGGTGGTCAACCAAGCCCCCATACTCATGGAAGTTAAGCCTGGGGCCCAACCAATTAGACAAAAGCAGCATCCGGCTCCCAGAGAAGTTCTCGAAAGAATCCAGGTTCATCTCAGGCGCTTGAAAGCCTATGGAATTACAGTTCCTTGCCAGTCTCCATGGAACATACCCCTCCTGCCTGTCCCTAAGCCAGGGACCAAGGATTACCGGCCAGTACAGGACTTGCACTTGGACAACCAAGCTACAGTGACTCTGAACCCAAAAGTTCCTAACCCTTACACATTGTTAAGGTTGCTGCCAGCTGAGGACAGCTGGTTTTCCTGTCTGGACTTAAAAGTTACCTTCTTTAGCATCAAACTAGCTCCTGAGAGCCAGAAGTTGCTTGCCTTTCAGTGGGAAGATCTGGAGTCAGTTGTCACTACTCAGCACACTTGGACCTGGCTTCCCAAAGGGTTCAAGAACTCCCCTACTATCTTCAGAGAGGCCCTGGCTCGAGACCTGCAAAACTTTCCTGCTAAAGACCTAGGCTGTGTCTTGCTCCTGTATGTGAACAGCCTTCTGTTGGGACACTCCATGGTAGTCGGGTGTGCAAAAGTGTGGATGCCCTGCTTTGACACCTGGAGGACTGCGGGTATAAGGTGTCCAAGAAGAAAGCTCAGATCTGCAGACAGCAGATATGCTACCTGGGATTCACTATTCAGAAAGGGGAGGGCAGCCTGCGGTCAGAAAGAAAGCAGGTCATCTCCAGCCTATTGGAACCTAGAACCAGAAGACAAGTAAGGGAATTCCTAGGAGCTGTGGGGTCTTGCAGATTATGGATTCCAAACTTTGCAGTAGTAGCCAAACCTTTGTATGGGGTTACAAAGGGGAGCGACTGGGAGTGTTTTGAATGGGGGCCTCTACAACAGCAAGCCTTTTGTAAGTTAAAGGAAAAACTTATGTTGGTCCCAGCTCTAGGACTATCAGATTTGACAAAGCCCTTTACACTCTATGTGTCAGAAAGAGAAAAAATGGCAGTTGGAATTTTAACCCAGATTGTGGGCCCAGTGGCCCATCTCTCAAAACAACTAGATGGGGTTTCCAAAGGCTGATCACCATGTCTAAGAGCCCTGGCGGCAGCAGTCCTCTTAGCACAAGAGGCAGATAAACTAACCCTTGGGCAAAAACTGAATATAAAGGTCTCCCATGCTATGGTAACTTTGATGAATACCAAAGGACATCGTTGGTTAACAAATGCTAGGTTAACCGAGTACCAAAGCTTGCTATGTGAAAATCTCTGCATAACTACTGAAGTCTGTAATACTTTCAATCAGAGAGCCCAGTTGAGCATAACTGTGTAGAGGTGCTGGACTCAGTGTATTCTAGCAGATCTGACCTTTGAGACCAGCCTTGGACATCAGTAGACTGGGAGTTATACACGGATGGGAGCAGCTTCATCAACCCACAAGGAGAAAGATGTGCAGAATATGTGGTGGTGGTAACTTTCGATGCTGTCATTGAAGCCAAACCATTGCCACAGGGCACTTCAGCCCAGAAGGCTGAGCTCATTGCTTAAACTTGGGCTCTAGAACTCAGTGAAGGTAAGACTGTAAACATCTACACTGACTCTTGATATGCCTTTCTAACCCTCCAAGTTCATGGAGCATTATATAAGGAAAAGGGCCTGTTAAAGTCTGGGGGAAAGGACATAACATATCAAGAAGAAATTCTACAATTATTAGAGGCAGTGTGGAAACCTCAGAAGGTGGCAGTCATGCACTGCATAGGACACCAGCGAGCCTCCACCTCAGTGGCCTTAGGAAACTCTCGAGCTGATTCAGAAGCTTGAAAAGCAACATCTACCCCTTACCAGGCATTGGTAGCAGGCCCGTTACTCCCTCAAACACCTGACCTGGTACCTTCCTATTCTAAGGAAGAAAAAGACTTCTTCCACCCAGAAGGGGGCAAGTAATAAAAGGAGAATGGATCATACTGCCAGATGGGAGGGTAGGTGTGCCGCAGTTGCTGGGATCCACAGTCGTATTGGCCATGCATGAAACCACTCATTTGGGACAAGAGTCACTTGAAAAATTGTTAGGCTGGTACTTCTACGTCTCACACTTGCCAGCCCTCCCCAAAGCAGTAGCACAACGGTACGTTACTTGGCGACAGCAAAATGCAAGGCAAGGCCCCGCTGTTACGCTCGGCATACAAGCTTATGGAATGGTTCCTTTTGAGGATCTTCAGGTGGATTTCACAGAAATGCCAAAATGTGGAGGTAACAAGTATTTGCTTGTTCTTGTGTGTCCTTACTCTGGGGGCGTGGAGGCTTATCCCACATGAACTGAAAAGGCCTCCAAGACCTTATTCCTAGGTTTTGATGGTGTACTTCCCCCAGACCTTATTCCTAGGTTTGGACTGCCCTTACAAATCGGCTCAGATAATGGTTGGCGTTTGTGGCTGACTTGGTACAGAAGACAGCAAAGGCATTAGGAATCACTTGGAAGCTACATACCGCCTACTGACCTCAGAGTTCCAGAAAGGTGGAGTGAATGAATCAGACTATCAAAAATAGTTTAGGAAAAGTATGCCAGGAAACAGGATTAAAGTGGATACAAGCCCTTCCTATGGTATTGTTTAAAATTAGATGCACTCCTTCTAAGAAAACAGGATACTCCCCTTATGAAATACTGTATCATAGGCCTCCTCCTATACTATGGGAGCTTCCAGGCACTCCCTAAGAGTTAGGTAAAATTGAATTACAGCGACAGCTACAGGCTTTAGGAAAAATTACACAAACAATCTCAACTTGGGTAAATGAGAGGTGTCCCATCAGCTTATTCTCCCCAGTTCACCCTTTCTCTCCATGAGATCGCGTGTGGATCAAGGACTGGAACGTAGCCCCTTTGCGGCCACCGTGGAAAGAACCTCAGATCGTCTTCCTCACCACCCCCATGGCTGTAAAGGTAAAAGGAATCCCAGCCTGGATCCACCACAGCCATGTGAAACCTACAGCTGCTGAAACCTGAGAGGCAAAACCGAGCCCTGACAACTCCTGCAAAGTGACTCTGAGGAGGACGACCAGCCCTGCTCCAGTCACACCCGGAAGCTGACTGGTCTACGCATGGCTGAAGCATGAGGAGAATCATCATGGGACTAATTTTTCTTATAATTTGGACTGGTATCGTAAAAACTTCTACTGATTTTCCCTGCATGGAGGACTGCTCTCAGTGTATACATCAGGTTACCGAGCTAGGGCAACAAGTTAAAACAATCTTCCTGTTCTATGGTTACTATGAATGCCTAGGAACTTTAAAAGGAGCATGTTTATATAATGACACTCAGTACAAGGTACGTAGTCCAGGAAACAACCGACCAGATGTGTGTTATGACCCCTCTGAGCCTTCCATGTCCACAGTTTTTGAAATAAGATTAAGGACTGGAGACTGGTTAGGACTTCTAAATGATACAAGTAAAGTATTAGACAGAACAGAAGAAAAAGGGGTGCGCAAACACATAATCTTGAAATTTGATGCCTGTGCTGTCATTAACAGCAATAAGTTGGGAACGGGATGTGGCTCTTTTAGTTGAGAAAAAGGCTATATGACCAAAAATAAGTACATTTGTCATGAATTAGGACTGTGTGGAAATGAATGTGGATACTGGTCTTGTATCATTTGGGCCACTTGGATAAAAAATGAAAAGGACCCAGTCCACCTTCAGGAAGGAAAAAATGGCCCTTCCTGTACTAAAAGACAATGTAACCCCTTAGAGCTAGTAATAACCAATCCTCTTAATCCCTGCTAAAAAAGGGGGAGCATGTGGCCTTAGGAATTGATGGGGCCAGACTGGATCCTTGAGTAAGGAGAAGTTTACAAACCCTCTCCTGAGCCAGTGTTTCAAACCTTCTATAATGAACTAAATGTGCCAGTACCTGAAATTCCAGGAAAAAACAAGACATTTGTTTTTGCAATTAGCTGATCATGTAGCCCAGTCTCACAATGTCACTTTATGTTATGTATGTGGAGGAACTGTAATGGGAAATCAATGGCCATGGGAATCCAGAGAATTAGTACCTACAGACCCAGTTCCTGATGAATTCACAGCTCAAAAGAATCACCCTGGTAATTTCTGGGTCCTAAAAGCCTCAATTATTGGACAATATTGCATAGTTAGAGAAGGAAAAGAATTCGCTGACCTCGTAGGACTACTTAGTTGTTTGGGACGGAAACTGTATGATGGTACCACGAAAACACTCACTTGGTGGAGTTCAAATCACACAAAGATAAATCCATTTAGTAAATTACCCAAGTTGCAAACTGTGTGGACCCACCCGGAGTCCCACTGGGACTGGACAGCCCCCACTGGATTATACTGGATATGTGGGCAAAGAGCTTATGCCTAATTACCTGACCAGTGGGCAGGTCATTGTGTTATTGACACTATTAAACCATCTTTCTTCCTACTGCCCATAAAAACAGGCAAACTAATGTGCTTCCTTGTCTATACTTCCCGGGAAAAGAGAAGCATAGCTATAGGAAATTGGAAAGATGATGAATGGCCCTCTGAGAGAATCGTACAATATTATGGGCCTGCTACCTGGGCACAAGACAGCTCATGAGGATACCAGACCCCCATTACATGATCAACAGCATCATACAGTTACAAGTTGTCTTAGAAATAATCACTAATAAAACTGGCAGAGCCTTGACTCTTCTGGCCTAGCAAGAAACTCAGATGAGAAATGCTATCCATCAAAATAGATTGGCTCTCGACTACTTGCTAGCAGCTGAAGGAGGGGTCTGTGGGAAATTTAACCTTACTAATTGCTGTCTACACATAGATGATCAAGGGCAAGTAGTTGAAGACACAGTTAGAGATATGACATAACTGGCACATGTGCCCATGCAAGTGTGGCATGGATTTGATCCTGGGGCCACGTTTGGAAAATGGGTCCCGGTGCTAGGAGGATTTAAAACTCTTATAATAGGAGTTATACTAGTAATAGGAACCTGCTTATCTGCTTACTGCTCCCTTGTTTGCTACCTGTACTTCTCCAAATGATAAAAAGCTTCATCACTACCTTAGTTCACCAAAATGTTTCAGCACAGGTGTACTATATGAATCACTATCAATCTGTCCTGAAAGAGGACATGGGTAGTGAGAATGAAAGTGAGAACTCCCACTATTGAGTGAGATTCTCAAAGCCGGTGGGGGGCAATAAGGGAGGAGACCACCCCTCCTATTGTCTATGTCCAATTTCTGCCTCCAAAGAAAGAAATAAAAACGAAAAGGCAGAAATGAAATCCAGAAGCAGACAGCCCGGCACCACACCCTGGGCTTGGTAAAGATCAACCCCTGACCTAGTTGGTTACATTATCTATAGATTAAAGACATTGTATAGAAAGGCACTGTGAAAATCCCCATTCTGTTGTGTTCCAATCTAGTTACTGGTACATGCAACCACCAGTCATGTACCCCCTGCTTGCTCAATCAATCACGACCCTCTCAAGCGGACCCCCTTAGAGTTGTGAGCCCTTTAAAGGGACAGGAATTGCTCACTCAGGGAACTCAGCTCTTGAGATAGGAGTCTTGCCAATGCTCCTGGCCAAATAAACTACTTCCTTCTTTAACTCATTGTCTGAGGGATTTTGTCTGCAGCTTGTCCTGCTACACACCTAGCTCATTTCATGGGAGATGCTTAAGAGAGCACTGTGTTCTCATTGTATGGTGACATTCCTGAGCTGTTGCCTTAGAAAGGCTCAAAGAGAGAACCTTTTCTTATAATATAAACATTGGCTCAGCCTGCATCCTTGCTGCCTTTGTCGATTTGGCAAGAGGCACCCACAGGTAACACAGTGTAGCCCAGGGCAGGTCTGCCGGTCTGTTCATGCCAGGCCTCTCTTATCACCTACACTGGGTAACCCCACTTGTCCCACCATAACCGTGTGATGCAGGGGGAGCAGGAAAAGAGGGGGCTTTTCCTGACAAGGTCAGGTCATCAGGATTTGGAATCCTGGTGGATCTGTCTGTCATGTTCACATCCAGGTCATGGCTGGTGAAATAAACGTTTGAGTGTTAAGGACCAAGTTTGTCTACTCAGATGTGAATTCAAGGGGCTTAAGCTGTTCTCTGGTTTCCTCAGTGGCTGGGGGTCTATGCAAATGCTATGTGCCTGATCCGGGGGGCAGAATTTCTAATGGGGATATCACCTTGTGGTAAAATCAAGGCAGATCATTAATTTTTTTATTTTTGGCCTAACTGCTGGGCACTCTCTTTACAGAGCTGCATTAAAATCAATGAGCAGCTGTTTGATGGGTTAAATGCCCTCATCTCCTTTTACAAGGGGCAGGTTTACGACACCACCAAGCATGGCCCTCAGCGAGCTATTGTTGTAACTGAGTAAGGTAAAGAGAAATGCCACACTCTGAGGTGAATTCAGGAGTCCTTTATTAGCTGGTGACTGAGAGATGGCTAGTGTTCAAAATTCTCTCTGCCCCCAAGAAGGGGCTAGATTTGTTTTTATACCATGGTTTAAATAGGGGAGGGGGAACTTAGCTGAAGCAATTTTTACAGAAGCAGAACTGGCAAAAGTTAAAAAATTAATTGTTTACAAATGCAGTTACAAAAATTAAACAGTTCCAGGTGCAGGGGCTTAAACTATCACAAAGAGATAAATGCATGGGCTTTAGGTGTCATCCACCGAGTGTGTCCCCAGGAGCTGCTAGTTAAGCTTGCCTCAATATCTTATCAGTAAGTGCATACCTGGATGTGCTTGAAGTCAGCTTTCACTAGTTATGCCCTTAAAAGAGGGAGGAGAAGGGGGTTGTAAGTGAAGGAACTAAAATGGAGTCTGTCTGACTCTCTCAGCTAAGAGAGACAATCAGGTTAAAACAAGATAGAGTATCACATTCTCCACTCATGTTTTGGGGGAATCAAATCATTGATTCCTTGATTATAACAAGGGGGTTATATTGGGTTCCAAGATATGTAAGTTTGATAGAAGCTATGCGCTGCTTTATAAAGTTAATAAAGCAATTTAATAGACAAGCCCCAAAGGCTAAACCTAACAAGAGGAGGAGAAGGGGTCCTGCCATTCCAGTAATTAGAATAGTTAGCGTGGATTCCAGTTAAACACACTTTGGTACCAGGGGTGTTATTTTCTCGCTCCCGTTGGCATCTATCCAGATTTTCTTGAACTTTTTGGAGAGTATCTTTTATGACTCCAGACTGATTGGCATAAAAACAACAACTCTCTCCCACAGCCGCGCATAACCCTCCTTGGGAGAGAAATAGTAGATCTAAGCCTTGGTGGTTTTGAAGGACTACTTCAGCTAGAGACCCTACCTGGGTATGCAGTATATTCATGGCTTATTGGAGATTGCTTAAATCTGCATCTACCTGTTTGGACAGGGACATTTGTCCAGTTTCCCCTTGAACCAGGGCAGCCGTGCCAATGGCTGCTGATCCAGCTATGCTAAGGCCTGCCAGAAGGGGCACAAGGAGTGGGGCAGCTCGGCGAAACCTGGAATGTAATTCAGGGGGAGTAATGAGAAGTTGTCCTTCTGGCCTGCTGTACATGTAGACCTGGGGGAGCACATGAACCAACACACACAGAAGGGGCCCTAGTTCAGTCCTATTGATGCAGCTAGTGAGGCCTGAAGTGCAGGTCAGCCAGGTATTGTTGGGTGCCTGGTAGGAGACTGAGGTGTTTAAGGAAGTAAGTACAGACTTATTAAAGGTAGCCTGAAAGGGAGAAGCAGAGAAGTTATAGCTGCCTGTTTTTGCTTTTCAAACTTTTGATTGTCAAAAACTTTCTGGGCTATTTCTAAAAGCTGACTGACGTTCATTCCAGCAAATCCCTCTAATTTTTTAATTTTTTTCGAATATCAGGGGCTGCCTGAGCCACAAATGCCAAATTAATAGCATGGCTATTCTTGGGAGCCTCCAGGTCAAAAGGGGTGTAAGTCCAATGGGCCTCCTGGAGGCATTTCAAAAACACTCCCGGTGACTCATCAGGACCCTGGGCAACTTCAGTTGTCTTCCATAAATTTATGGGTTTTCGAGCAGTTCCTTTGATACTTGCAAGGAGATAGTAGGGAAAACCATCCAAGGCTCTCTTCCCCGCTGAGGAGTTTGGATCCCAGTTAGGCTGGGTCGAGGGAAAAACCTCCTCAAGGAGGTCTTGGGCTTTCCCCTCTGGTCTATTGGCTGATGTAAGGAAATACTTCCTAGCCTCCGTCTGGATATGGTCCCTCTCTTCAGAGGTGAAAAGGATTAAAAGCAGTTGCTGAAAGTCATCCCATGTGGGCTGGTGAGTCAGGAGCACAGACTCCATCAGTGAGGTCAAGACCTGGGGCTTTTCAGAGAAGGGAAAATTGTAACCTTTCTGATTGTACAGATCAGAAGTAGAGAAGGGGACATAAACTAAAAATGGAGCAGAGCGCTCACTGCCCCGAGGGATTTGTGCCTCTCTCAGCGGGAGGAGGGGTGGTACCCCTCCTGCCGAGGCCGTAATCAGGAGGCTAGAGACAGAGAGGTCACAGGGGATGTAGTTCAAAGAGACTAGGGAAGATTCTGGGAGAGGAGTAGGGTTGTAGGGGGGCGGACATGGGTAAGGAAAATTTTCCTCTTCTTTAGAAGGAGGCAGTACAGGAAGAGATGAGGGAATTGAGGGTTGGGGCAAAAGTGAGGTCTGGCTCAAAAGGACCTTGGAGGTGGGATCATGAATGGTGCATGAGCGGAGCCATGCAGGGAAACTGATTGGGGTGACCAGGAGTTCCAGCAATGACCTGCCACGCAGACTGAACAGCTGTGGGGTTCAGTGACCCTTTTGGGGGCCACCCAGTTCCAAGCTGTGGTCATTCTACTTCACAGAGTGTCCAGAATTTGGCTTTCTTAAGGCAGACTCCGTAATCCTCTGAGAAACCGGAGAGAAATTCTGTAACATATATTGGAGAGGGCTCCAATCTTTACGGGGCTGGGAGGAAGAGCTCCCCATTCTGGAGGCAATTAACAAGTTCTAAGCAGAAATATTAAACCCAGCATGAACAGAGAAATTCACCATCTGGGGAGCTGTAGTACCGGCAGAACAGAAGTATTATAGCCAGAAGAAGTCGGAAAACAGCTATAGCCAACACTTCTGGCCTCATAAGATCTGTTTCTTTAAGCTTTGAGGTCCAGGGGGAGGAAAAGAGGTGAGTCTGAGGCCAATGGGACCTACTTGATCCCCTACTCCTTTCTGACTTATAGCCCAAATATCTTTGGGGTCTCCACGACTCAAAGGCAAAATGTTCAAACTCAGCCCTTTCTTTTAAGGGTTTTATGAGGGAGAGTAGGGTCAAGTCTTGGAGGTGCTGGGCTTGCTGTGACACAGGAAAACAGGACGTGTGGGGTAAGGAATGGGGATGAGGAGGAAAGGGGCCACTCGAATCTCCCCTAAGGTAGGACAGTAGCCACAGAGGGATAGACTAAGAGACCAGGTGGAGCAAGGCGGTACAGGCACAGGTTTCTCTGCACAGTGGCTTACCTAAGGGCATGGGAAAAGTTACCGGATGACAGAAAAGGTGAGCAAGGAGGTCTGCAGGGTGGCTATTTTGAATCCACAACTGTTCTAAAGAGGAGGTAGTCCAGTCACTGGGGCGTGCGGTGTGGCAATCCAAATGCCAGCAATCTTTACAACGTCAGAAATCCCACATGGGCGAATGTTTCCCACACCCCTCCCCATAGCAACACGTGATTTCTTTCTGATAGAAGAGGCAGGACTGGGAAGGCCAGCACAAATGACTGATGAGAAATTTTACCTCCTGTGTTAGAAAATCTACACTCAGGACTTTGAAGAAACCTTGCCCAGTTGCCTTGGGCAATATCGATGACCTGACATGTGAAACTTAGACATCAGACAGGACAAGAGACACTGGGGTATACAAACAGCCATGACAATTTTTATAGACACACAAGGGGAGGGGTTCCCGTGATGGGATCAGTTAGATGTCCACCTGGCCGCTCCCCCGGAGGGGACTTAGGGTCCTCTTGGCATTGGCAGGCCGGTATAAAACCCCGGCTCAGATCGAGCTATGCCCCATGCTGCCTTAAGCCTTATGAGGTCACCACGGAACCGCAGGTGAGGGCCCACTCAAACTCTGTAGCTTTCACCATGGAGTTACAAACTGGAAATTCAGACACAAGCCCTTGAACTCCACATTCACACACCCACTCACACAGAGTTTATTACAGTTCTTTATTCCTGTTCTAAAACAGAAGTCTCCTGTAGACCTGAATGAGAGAAGGAGAAGAGAAAGAGAGGGCGAGAGAGTGACTAGTCTTACAGAGAAGCCTGACAGAAACCAGGACTCTGTCCTCCAGTGTCCTGGAATGTGGGCAGATTCAGAGGGATGCCCTCATCAGGGCCACTTCCCTCACAGAGAAACAGAGTGAGACAGAAACCAGAAACCAGGACTCTGCCTTCCAGCATCCTAGAATATGGGCAGAGTCAGAGGGACGCCCTCGTCAGAGCTGCTTCCCTCCCAGAGAAAGAGTCAGATCTGACTTACCTTCTCGGGATCAGAAATGGAGGACTCAGGAGTTGATTTTGGTGGGCACACGCCTGCAGTCGATCCATTCCCCTCCGGAAGACGGTGGCCTATGGGGCCCTGGAACGTCTTCAGGTGGCACACCCCAATAAGCCCACCGTCTGTCTGGGGAAGCCCGGAGCAAGTCCCGCACTCATCCGGTGGCGATTAGCTCACTGGGGCCGCCAAATGTAACCGAGTGAGGTATAGAGAGACGCCCCACTCTGAGGTGAATTCAGGAGTCCTTTATTAGCCGGCAACTGAGAGGCGGCTAGTGCTCAAAATTCTCTCTACCCCGAAGAAGGGCCTAGATTTGTTTTTATACCATGGTTAAAATAGGGGAAGGGAAGCTTAGCTGAAGCAATTTTTACAGAAGCAGGACTGGCAAAAAGTTATAAAATTAATTGGTTACAAAGGCAGTTACAAAAAATAAACAGTTCCAGGTGGAGGGGCTTAAATTATCACAAAGAGATAAATGCATGGGCTTTAGGCACCATCCACCGAGTGCATCCCCAGGAGCTGCTGGTTCAGCTTGCCTCAATATCTTATCAGTAAGTGCATTCCTGGACGTGCTTGGAGTCAACTTGCACTAGTTATGTCATTAAGGGAGGGAGGTAAAGGGGGGCTGTAAGTGAAGGAACTAAAATGGAGTCTGTCTGGCTTTCTCAGCTAAGAGAGACAATCAGGTTAAAACAAAGTAGGGTATAACACTATGGTGAGAGCAGACACATGGGAGTCTCTACAGATAAGGGTCTGACAAGACCAGGATGGGCCCTGGACCCAGTCCCAAACATGGACTCTCTCGGCTTTGTCTTAGAGCTTTTTTCTATGCGCAACCAAAAGTTTTACCCCCCACCCCCAAAATCTGGCTTTCATTAGTCCCAGTGGCATCTTGGTTAGGTGTAAATCCCTGTTTACATACTTGTAGAAATATCAAAGAAGGCCTTTGCGTTGTCTTTACTTTACACTAGGCTGTATTTATTCATGTTGCTACAGTTTGTACTGTTTTAACTATTTGCCCCAGGTATCTTCTGTAGCAGGCAGCTTCACTGTACTGCCAGAGCTTCTCGGAGACTTAAAAGCCACCACTCCTACCAGGGAGGTTTGTACACAAAAATAGGGAAGAGGTTACATGAAAAATAGATCACATTGTTCCATGCATTTGTCTGCAATGTGTCATCTCAGAGAACTCATCCTTGTAGTTCATCAGGGCATAAAGCATGCCTTCGCATGTCTTTGTAGTGTTCTATAAAAGGAGGTCTTTTCCCAGAGTGGTTTAGCCTTTCAATGGTAGTGGAGCCTGCCATAGTAACATTCTATTTTCATTTTAGCTGTAATGCAGTAAACTTTATGTGTATCATGATTGGCTGCAACAATTTGCTTGGGCTTCCATAACCCAATACCATGGACTGAAGGTCTCATAATTCTGGAGGCTAGACATTCAACATCAAACTATTGGCTGGAGTGGTTTCTTTAATGCCTCTTTCTACTTGAGATTAGATGACCACCTTCTATTTCTATTTTCACAGGGTCTGACCTTGAGCTTCTCTGTGTCTTTACGCTTTTTAAAAGGACTCCAGTCATATTAGATTAGGTTCCACTTAACTTACTGAATCATAGTCACCTTTTTAAGGACCATATGTCCAAACACTCTCTCACAATGTGAGGTTGATTACATTGTAAATGCCTTAGAATATCAACATATAAATATTAGAATATCAACATATACATTAGGGAGAAGAGATAATTTAGAACATTATCTGCATTAATCCCTTGTTGATGGTAGATTCCCAGGAAAGTGATTACTGGGTGAAAGGATATCACATGTAAAATTTTTATAGCTACAGGCAGATGACTTTCCACAAGGTCTGTGGCAAGTACATTGCTATCAGCAGTCCCTGAATATAGCTGCTTCTCTGGACCCAGCCTCCGTTGGATGTTAATTAACATTCTTTGAATTTTTTGACAATCTTATGTCTGTGAGGCAAATAAAAACACATTGTTCCTTTTATTTCCAGGTTTCCAACTGATATGTTTGAGTCACCTTTTAGATGTAATTTTAAATATGGATTTGGGTTTTCTGTTCCTCAAGTTATCTGTCTTGTCTGTCTTGCTCTGTTCACTGTCTCCAAAATGGACAGGCAATAAGACTTCTCCAGGTTCTTGCACTCAATGTCAGAAGCCACTGTGTTTCAGGTAATTTAGAGGGAATGTCATGCAGTCCTCTCTGTGGAAGGTTCTTAGTTCTGACCCATGTGCTGTTCAGCAGCCATTTGAATTGCAAAGCCTGTGTGTTCTCATCTCTGCACTGAGGACTTTTTTGGAGAACTCAGTGGAAAATGCACTTCATACAGGCTATTAACACTGTTGGATGCTGTTGCTTCACAGCTGACAAAATTTCATGAGGATTTCTTGTAGGTATCAGTGGTTAGATTATCACCCACCCCATATAAAAATTTTTTAAAAGTCTAAAACTTCTTGTCAGGCACATGCATGTCCTCCACATTCACAAGAAGAAATGTTTGTAACTGGATGCGGTGGCTCACGCCTGCAATCCCAGCACTTTGGGAGGCCGAGACGGGCGGATCACCGGAGGTCGGGAGTTCGAGACCAGCCTGACCAACATGGAGAAACCCCGTTTCTACCAAAAATGCAAAATTAGTCAGATGTAGTGGTGCATGCCTCTAATCCCAGCTACTTGGGAGCCTGAGGCAGGAGAATCCGTTGAACCCAGGAGGCAGAGGTTGCAGTGAGCTGAGATTGCAGCACTGCACTCCAACCTGGGCAACGAGAGTGAAACTCCATTAAAAAAAAAAAAAGGAAGGAAAAGAATAGTAGAATGTATGCTCATGCTTCTGACTTTCAGGGCTTTTCCAAAGAGTGGTTTCTGTCTGCTGTGACACAGAATGCTCAAAGACATGGTGGTATACTTTGAATGACAGATTGGTTTGGCTGAGACCAAAGGTAATAAAAGAAAATGAATCTTGAAAAAAGGTTTGAGAGACCTTCAGAATTTCTAGGCCAACGAGTTTGTGTCAGACTCCCTCTGGACAAAGCCACTATGTAAAAGGTGTGACTAGTAATTTTTTTGAATGCCCAAGTTTAATGGACATATATAATGTGATATAATATAATCAGCCAAAAATTACAATATATACAAAGTATTAGGGTATTATGGCCTAATAAGAAAAAAAGGATAAATATCCAGAAATCTACCCTAAAGAAATGGAGATGTATAAATTACCTAAAAAATTTTAAAATAATTATCTAAATGGTACTCAGTAAGCAAAATGTGAGCACAGCAACTAAATAAAATCAGGAAAATGAGAACATACACAATAAGATAAAAAATAGTAAAAAGCAAATTATGGAGTTGAAGAATATAAAAAGAATGCCTGAGAAATGATCAAACTTAAGTAAAAATATAAAAATTAAAAAGTTCAACAAATTTTTACTAGGATAAACACAAAAAGATTCATAATGAGAAAAATTATAAGCAAAGTTTTGAAAGTCACAGACTAGTAGATAATCTTGAAAGCCAAAAAAGAAAAGCTATGTTATTTATAAGGGTGCTTCTATGAGATAATCAGTGAATCTAACTGCAGGAATCTTGCCGGCCAGAAGGGACATAGGTAATATAGTCAATGTGCTGAAAGAACAAAAACTTTTAAGCAATAATACTATATCCAGATAAACTATTTCTCAAAATGAAGAAAAAGTAAAGTCCTTTAATGATGACCACATACTACAAAAGCATATCGCCACTACGCCTGCACTACAAGAAATGCTAAAGAGAGTTTTTCTCATTAAAAATAAAGTGATGCTAACCGGCCTTGCAAAATTACATAACAGTACATAACTCTCTGGAAAAGACATATACAGGCACAAAAACAAAGTTCTGATGAATTCAAATGATGGTTCATTAAACATATGTAATTATGTTGTATAATTAAAAAACCAAAAGCCTAAAAATATTCAAAAACTTTTGTTAATGATATATAATATAAAAAGATATTAGTGACATCAGTAATATAAAGTTGAGGCAGATGGAAAGAGGAAGAATGTTTGTGTGCAACTAAAATTGAGTTGTTACTGGCCAGGCATGGTGGCTCATGCCTGAAATCCCAGCATTTTGGGTGGCCGAGGCAGGTGGATCACCTGAAGTCAGAAGTTTGAGACCAGCCTGGCCAACATGGTGAAACTCCGTCTCTACTAAAATTACAAAAAAATTAGCTGGGTGTGGTGACAGTCACCTGTAATCCTACCTATTCGGGAACCTGAGGCAAGGGAATCACTTGAACCTGGGAGGCAGGGTTTGCAGTGAGCTGAGATCGCGCCATTACACTCTAGCCTGGGCGACAAAGTGAGACTCCATCTCAAAAAAAAAAAAAAAAAGTTAAGTTTTTACAATTTAAAATATATTGTAAGTTTAAGAGGTTTTATGGGCCAGGTGTGGTGGCTCATGCCTATAATCCCAGCACTTTGGAAGGCTGAGGTGGGTGAATCACGAGGTCAGGTTTTCAAGACTAGCTTGGCCAACATGGTGAAACCCCCCATCTCTACTAAAATTACAAAAAATTAGACAGGCGTGGTGGTGGGTGCCTGCAATCCCAGCTCGTGGGAAAGCTGAGGAAGGAGAATCATTTGAACTCAGGAGTCGGAGGTTGCAATGAGCTGAAATTGTGCCACTATACTCCAGTGTGGGCTACAGTGTGAGACTCTGTCTCAAAAAAAAAAAAAAAAAAAAAGAGAGAAGGAGAGATTTTTATGTAATCCCCATGGCAACCACAAGGAAAATATTTACAGAGATACACACACATTCACATACACACACACACACACACACACACACACAAATACACTAAAGTATGTCACTACAAAAATCAACACAAAAAGGAAGATTAAAAAGAGTGAGTAAAGGGGGCCACATAGCTATGAAAATCAGAGAAAATAATGACAAAAGTAAATTCTTCACTTTTCAAAAATCTATTTTAATATTTATGAACTAATCTTTTCAATCAAAACATGTAAATTGAATACAGGGATTAATAAACAAAGCCCAACTTCATCCTCTCCATAAGTGACTCACTTTAGATCTAATGTCAAAACTAGACTGAAAGTAGCAAGATGAAAGTAGACTTTTGATGTAAATGGTAATCAAACGAGAGCAGTGCTGGTCAAAACTGTGTTAGGCAAAATACATTTTAGTCATAGTTCATAAAATAAACTTTTAAGTCTAAACTGTCACAGGAGACAAAGAAGGCCATTAAATAATAATAGAAGGGCTCATTCACTGAGAGGTTATGAAATTTTATTTTATATATATGTGTGTGTATATATATATAATTCTCACACCAGTGTTCCCAAATGTATAAAGCAAACATTGAAATAATTATTACAATAGATAAAAAATAATAATAGTAGAATACTTTAATTCAAACTTTCAATAATAATTAATATAGCTCGCCAAAATATTAATAAGGAAACAGAAGGTTTGAAAACACTAGAGAAAATTAGACCTAATGGGCATATACAGAATACACAACAACAGCAAAACACAGAATTTCCTCAACTGCTCATAAAATATTATCCTAGATATACCACCTAGTAGGCCACAAAAGAAGACTTAACAATTTTTTAAAAATGTAAATCTTAAGGATTATTATTTCTGATAAAAATGGAATAAAACTAGAAATCAATAACAGAAGAAAACAAAAAAATCGGCCAGGCGCGGTGGCTCATGCCTGTAATCCCAGCACTTGGGAGGCCAAGGCAGGTGGATCACAAGGTCAGGAGATTGAGACCATGGTGAAACCCCGTCTCTACTAAAAATACAAAAAATTAGCCAGGTGCAGTGGCGGGCGCCTGTAGTCCCAGCTATTCAGGAGGCTGAGGCAGGAGAATGGCGTGAACCGGGAGGCGGAGCTTGCAGTGAGCCGAGATCACGCCACTGCACTCCAGCCTGGGCGACAGAGCGAGACTCCACCTCAAAAAAAAAAAAAAAAGAAAACAAAAAAATCAACTTATATATGGAAAGTAAACAACTCACTTTTGAGCATGCTCATGTTCAAGGGTTGTAAGACTTAATATTGTGAAGATGTTCGTGCTGCCTAGTGAGCTACGGATTCAATGCAATCCCTTTACAATTAACAATTTTTTTTTTCTTTTAGAAATAGAAAAAGCAACCAAAAATGTATATGGAATCTCAAGGGACAATAAAGAGCACAAAAATGTTTTAAAAAAGAAACAGTGTTAGTGACCTCACCTTTTCTAATTTCAAAGCACATTACAAAGCTACAGTAATAAAAACAGTTTGGCTCTGGCATAAAGACAGACAAGTTTTCCAGTAAAACACAATGTAGCACAAATGCTAACCTCGTACATATGGGTAAATAGTTATTTGAACACCTATATTCATTGAAGCATTATTCACAAAGGCCGATATTTGAAAGCCAGACAAACTTTCCTCACTGAATGAATGAATAAATATAATTTGTAATATAAAAGTAATGGAAAACTACTCAGCTTTTAAAAAAGAAAATCTTGTAACCTCCAATAAAGATAAACCTTGAGGATGAGATGCTAAGTAAACTTAGCCACAATAAAACAGATACTCTATGATTCCACTTATATGTCATATCTAAAGTATTGGAACTCTTAGAAAATGGAATGGTGTTTATTAGGAGCCAGGTGGTAAAAAAAAATGGGCATTATTAATTTATTTCATGTGTATTGAGTAAAACAAAAAAGTTTTACAGATATGTTGCTTAACAATGTAAATACACTTAACATGACTAAACTGTATAAGAAAAGATATGTAATATTATAAATTTTATGTTATGTATTTTTACCAGAATCAAAACTAAAAATGACACCCGAGGGCAGGGTGTGGTGGCTTATGCCTGTAATCCCAGCACTCTGGCAGGCTGAGGTGTGCATATCACTTGAGGTCAAGAATTCAAGACTAGCCTGGCCCCATCTCTACTAAAAATACAAAAATTAGCCAGGTATGGTGGTGCATGCCTTTAATCCCAGCTAATCAGGAGGCTGAAGCAGGAGAATTGCTTGAACCTGGGAGGTGGAGGCTGCAGTGAGTCGAGATTGTGCCACTGCACTTTGGACAACAGAGCAAGGCTCTGTCTTCAATTAATAAATAAGACACCTAAAAGAGATATAGTGGCAAACTTTCTGAATAACTACCTTCAAACCAAAAACTTTCTTTCACACTAAGATAATATAAGATATAGGTGTTGAAATTAAGACAATTTCCATGACTACTCACCTAGACACAATCGATTATTGGCCACCAGCCAAGAACAAAACTATACAAATCATAAACAAAATAGGGGTAATATTTATACAAGAAAAAAAAAGGTAATTATATTGACAAAGGATGTAGGGCTGGTTCATAGTTGACTTTGGCCCCACACTGTCTTAAGGTGTACAGAGTTGAATATTGTCATACAAAATTATAATACATAAATTAAAACTAAAAACAGTAAACTGATGTAAGGAGGCCTACCCTAAACAATGAAACACAAAAATAGAAAATTGCAAACAAAGTTAAAATTAACATTAGCTCCTGTTTGGACGAACGGAGGCAAGATGGTGCACTTCCGGGATCTTCTTCACCAACTTTTCCCTTCCCGCGCGTGCGAAAATGCAGCCAGTGCCCAGGGAAGGTGCAGACCAATCGGGCATGCGCCAGGTGACGTCAATCTGAAGAGACCAAGATTTACCTGGTCACACCTGCGGAACGCCCCCCGACACGCCTGTGCCCCGCCTATTGCCCTCCCACTCCTAGAAAAGCCGCTCCGGATGGACGCCACGTGTGGTCTTCCTCAGTCCTCCACTCCTGTTGGGATGTAAGGACTGCAGGAACTCCGTCCGAGAGCCCCACCGGGGGACTCTGTCGGCCTTCTTTGCCGGAGGCCGACAGACCTCTTCCCCACACCTTAGGTGACCAAAATAAACTTGCAGTTTTGCTCCTACACTTGCCTACTCGCTGGTTCTTTTGTGCCCGCTCTGGTGGTCTTAGAAAAACAAATCAGCTCCCACAATTCTGATTTGAATACTGTAATTCAAAACCATAATAAATAGGTAGAAACTAGAAACACAACTGACGTGAGGAGCCTACTCTAAAAAATACAGAAATATAAAACACAACACATAATGAAGGGAAACTTTAACCCATAAAATTCTGAATAAACATAGAAAGGAATTCTAGATAACTACAATTTTCAACTCTAACTGTGAATCAATGAAAAGCATGAATTTGGAATCATTTGGATATAGTTAGGGCAACAATATTTGAAAGAAAACACATAATTACTCATAAAGAGCTTTAATGAGAAAGTTTGTAAAAATAAGCATTAAAGTAATACTAGAGAAACTTAAATTATGCTACTGATACACTGATACATTGCTGCAATTTTTTTTTTTTTTTTGAGACCAAGTTTCACTCTTGTTGCCCAGGTTGGAGGGCAATGGTGCAATTTCTGCTCACTGTAACCTCCACTTCCCAAGGTCAAGCTATTCGCCTCAGTCTCCTGAGTAGCTGGAATTACAGGCATGCACCACCATGTCTGGCTAATTTTGTATTTGTCTTAGAGATGGTGTTTCTCCGTGTTGGTCAGGCTGGTCTCAAACATCTGACGTCAGCTGATCTGCCCACCTCAGCCTCCCAAACTGCTCGGATTACAGGCATGAGACATCATGCTCAGCCCATTGCTGCTTTTCTTACAAAATAGTAAGGCTGTAATCTAGCCTTTAAAAGAATAGTCCTACATTTCAAAATACAATAACTATATATAGTAAATACAGTAAAAAACATTATTCTATAAAATAAAATTGGGAATAAGTTGTGCTATTATTTAGTTAAAAGTTGAAGAAACTGGGCACAGCATGATGGCTCATGCCTGTAATCCCAGCACTTTGGGAGGCCGAGGTGGGTGGATCACAAGGTCAGGAGATCAAGACCATCCTGGCTAACGTGGTGAAACTATATATCTATGAAAAATACTAAAAATTAGCCAGGCATGGTGGCGGGTGCCTGTAGTCTCAGCTACTCAGGAAGCTGAGGCAGGAGAATGTCATGAACCTGGGAGGCGGAGCTTGCAGTGAGTTGAGATGGTGCCACTGCACTCCAGACTGGGAGAGAGAGTGAGATTCTGTCTCAAAAAAAAAGTTGAGGAAACTGGAAAGAAATGCTAACTGTGCCTACAGTCAGCGAAACATACAAGGCAAATACTTTAGTAAATTATGTAATTTATATATAACATATACATTTGAGCATGTTATTTTATTTATTTATTTATTTATTTGAGATAGAGTCTCACTCTGTTTCCCAGGCTGGTGTGCATTGGCATGATCTTGGCTCACTGCAACCTCTACTTCCCAGATTCAAGCAATTCTCCTACCTCAGTCTCCCGAGTACCCTGCCACCACACCTGGCTAATTTTTTTGTAATTTTAGTGGAGTTGGGGTCTCACTATGTTGGCCAGGCTGGTCTCAAACTCTTGACCTCATGATCCACCTGCCTCTGCCTCCCAAAGTGCTGGGATTACAGGCGTGAGCCACTGTGCCAGGCCTTGAGCATGTTATTATAGAACTTCTGAAACTAAGATTACAGACAAATTACAGATATATGGCAATTCAGAAAGTGAAAACACAGTCATGGTAGTCTTCATGTTAAAGAGGACAGAATCATAAAATAATAAGTGAGAAATAAGGTAATAATTAGGAATTCAATATATATTGAGCTGTTGGGAAAAAGCCCCCCAAAATCTGGCCAAAAACTGGCCCCAAAACTTGTCATAAACAAAGTCTCTGCAGCACTGTCACATGTACATGATGGCCATGATGCCCATGCTGGAAGGTTGTGGGTTTATGGGAATGAGAGCAAGGAACACCTGGCCCTCTCAGGGCAGAAAACTGCTTAAAGACATTCTTAAGCCACAAACAATAGCATGAGCAATCTGTGCCTTAACAAGATGCTCCTGTTGCAGTTAACTAGCCCAACCTATTCCTTTAATTCAGCCCATCCCTTCGTTTCCCATAAGGAATACTTTTGGCTAATTTAATATCTATAGAAACAAAGCTAATGACTGGCTTGCTGTTAATAAATGCATGGGTAAATCTCTGTTCGGGGCTCTCAGCTCTGAAGGCTGTGAGACACCTGCTTTCCCACTTCACACCTCTATATTTCTGTGTGTGTGTCTTTAATTCCCCTAGCGCCCCTAGGTTAGGGTCTCCCTGACCGAGCTGGTCTCAGCAAGTGGCGCCCGTTCATGGGGGCTCAAATCGAGGTCGAAGGGTTAATGGAGCAATGGTTGGAATGGAAAACTAAACTGAAGGACACCCAAGTACTCTTAAAGCAATCCCCATGGTAAGTAAGAAGAGGAATTCAGAAGCGTCAGGGTAACAATGGGACAAGTACGGGCTCTGGTTCGTTCCACCTTGGAACCTTTTCACACTGATGATAAGGAGGAAAGAGAGTACAATGAAGTAACAAAAGAGATCACAGACCAGGTTTATTTGCCAGCTAAAGCTAAAGTGGCAAAGGAGGGAGGGGTTCATCCCCTGTCCCGACCCGCGGGATGAACAACGCAGACCCTGGAGGAGGGGGTGGGAATGGAAAGAGACAAGAGACACAAGAAATGGAGACAAGACAGTGCTCTGATCAAGTCTCGTTTAATGGTGGAAAAGCAACGCCTTATATAGGCTGACAATAGGGGGAAGGGCTAGGAGCAGGCGGGGAATGAAAGACGTCACCGGGCGCATGCTCGGTAGGCTTAGTCTCTCCCGGGCGCGGGAGGTAATTTACCCGCCGGCGGGAAAAGTTCGCGCGCGCGGGAAGGTTTGATGATGAAGAACCAGGAAGTGCGCCATCTTGTCTCCGCAATGTGGAGCTTAAGCAACAGAGGCCACAGCAATATCCGGGCTACACGGCTCCGGACAGGTCCCCCTTTTTTATTATATTATTAAACGACTAGAAGATATTCCCTCGGGAACTGCGCCTGTCTTAGGTTGGAGTGACACATCTCTTCACTGGTACCCGTCATGGGATTAGGCAGTAGCTATGACGGCCCTCCTGTCTTAGGTTAGTGAGAGATGACACTCTCTTACCCGTCATTGGCTGTCCAGTTCAGCGCACAAGGAAGGTGGTTTATAGCAAGTGTAAGTATGGACCACCGTGATCTTCTTGTTCAAGGCGATGATAATGGACCTGTATGGGTTTGGCTTGGATTGCCTCGATTTGTTGCTTAATGAATGTCATGAGCTTATTGAAGATTATAGGTCCTAAAGAAAGTAACAGCAATAAACAAAGCAAAGGGCCTAACAAGGGTAAAATATAGGGGAGGAGTCCATGGAAACCAGTCCAAAATGGGTTTTCAATCATTTCTTTCCGTCGTTTTTCCAAATCTTCTTGCAGTCGTTTGATTTTGTCTCTGACGATCCCGGACTTGTTGGCGTAAAAACAACACCTTTCCTGTAGAGCTAAGCAGATACCTCCCTGTTCTGCAGTTAGTAAATCTAGGCCTCTTCTATTTTGAAGCACTACTTCTGCCAGAGAGTCTACCTGATCTTGTAGATCTTGTATAGTACTTGAAATGGCCTGTACATCTGAGATCAATTGGCGAGATAATTTGGTGTATTGAGTAACAGAAACCCCTAGGCTAGTAGCCCCAGTCGTTACGGCAGTAGTTATGCCTAATCCTACAAGTAAAGGGATAAATTGTATTGCTCTTTTGGGTCTTCCTAAAAAGTGATCTATGGCTGGAATAGGTATAGGTTCATCTCCAGGAATAATGTCTATATCTGGCAGAAGGGTGGCTAGGACACAAAGTCCCGTCCAGTTTGTGGGCAAGTATGTGTATGCTTTATTATTGCCACATACAAAAACTGAACTATTTGGGGCACACAGGGAATGGGAAGCATTAGAGACAATAGAGCAATTAGTAAATTCAACTATGCCTACATCAATATCATATGAGTCATTACGAAACGGGGAATAGATGCAAGAGGAGTTAGCAAACTCGAAGGGCTGCACTAAAAGGGGGGGAATGATGGGGCAGGAAGGATTGGATGTGGAATATGAGTCATTACTGGGTATGGCAAGAGGAACAGGATTTCCTGATGGTAAACATAGCCAGCAATCATTGGCTAGATCAGAGTTGGAATTATTGAGTAGACTATGTGTAACGGTGAGGAGATCAAAAGTCTGTGCATCAATTTTTTCTTTACCACGGGCTTTGGGCAAGGCCAAAGGGTGGTAGTGGAGTTCTGGGAACAGGGACTTTTGTAATTCTTCAAGTTTTTTATGTACCATGATTTCTCGGGCCTTGTCTTGTGGTCCTCCTCCATCAGAGATATGAAGAGGAGGGCGAGTATTCCAGCATATAGGCTGCCCTACAATACCAGTACAGCCAGCTGCTACAAGGTTATTGGTATTTCCTAGAACTGAAGGGACATTACTGGGTTCATCTCTGCAAATAGAGAAAAGAATATTCTCAGGGAGAAAGTTACTCCTGGATTGACTATTGTTAGGCACCTGTCTCACCAGCCGTTCTGGTAGCCATCTGGCTGCATCATGAGTTTGGGAAAAAACACAAACTGAGCCTCTGCCCCAGATTAACACTGGGTCAGGACCATGCCATGTGTTGTCTAATGGGTCTCTCCATTTGACCATGGCAAATTGTTTTTTGGAGTCAGAATGCCAAAATCGATCAGCTGCTGATTTGTTTAAATCGTCTAGATTTAAAAAATTCAAAATAAAGAGTGTGTGATTAAGAATATTTCTAGGGGTGCCCTTAGTAGGGTACCATTCCCCCTTCTTTATCTTTTCAATGGTAGTTTTTAAGGATAAGTGAGCTCTTTCAACGATTCCTTGTCCTTGAGGATTATATGGGATACCAGTAGTATGTTTTATTTGTAATTTTAGGCAAAAGTCTTGGAAACCTTTAGATGTATAGCCAGGACCATTATCTGTTTTTAATTGTTTAGGTTTTCCAATTACAGAAAAACAGTGTAGTAAATGGGCTATTACATGTTTGGTAGCTTCACCTGTTTGTAGGGTGGCTAATATAAATCCACTAAATGTATCTATACATACATGGATGTATTTTAAATTACCAAACTCTGAATAATGGGTGACATCCATTTGCCAGATCATATTGGGAACTAGCCCTCTTGGGTTTACTCCTAAGTGAGGGACTGGCAGATAAGTTATACATGTCTGGCATTGTTTAACAATTTGTCTAGCTTGTTCCCTAGTTATTTTAAACATTAATCTTAGGGTTTGAGCATTAAGGTGGTGTAAAGCGTGAGCGGTCTGTGCTTGATTCAAATTTGTATCTATAGTTGTAGCTACAGTCTTGGTTGCAAAGTCAGCCATTTGGTTGCCTTGGGATAGAGGTCCTGGCAATCCTGAATGAGCTCTAATATGTCCAATGAAAAAAGGTGTTGATCTGTTATGTATTACTCGCTGGCATTGTAAAAATAGTTTGGCTGTGTCTGACACATGTTTGATTTGTGCTACGGTTTCAAGTAAAGGTATTGAGTGAGCTAAATATGCACTGTCAGTATAAATATTAAGGGCCTGATTAGGGAAGGCTGACAGCACTGCGATTAGGGCCTGCAACTCCACTAGTTGAGCTGAAGTATGACTGGTTTTGAAGTTAACAGTGGTGTCTGCAAAGGTATATGCAGCAGTCCCTGTGGAGGACCCATCAGTGAATACTAATAAGGCATTGTCTAAGGGTGTTTTACTGGTGATATGAGGGAAGACAAAAGCATGCAGCTTACAAAATTGGATAAGCTTATTTGGTGGGTAATGGTTATCCAAGTTACCAGCGTAAGAAGCGCAAGCAATCAGCCACGTCTCAGTGTTTTGCATTAGCCAATGGATTTGTGCTTAGAATAAGGTTGTATGATCGTAGAAGGTTCAATTCCAAAGTATTTTTTGCTATTGTCTCTTCCTAGAATAATTAAGTCTGCTATGGCATCATAATAGGGGAGTAATACCTTTTTGGGAGATGAAGGCAAGTGGACCCACATAATAGGGTTATCTTGCCAAAATAAACCAGTAGGTGTTAGTGTTGTGTGAAATATTAAAAAGGTTAATGGCTGTGAATAGTCTATGCTGGTGACAAATTGTTCAGCAATAGCCGCCTCTACTTTATGGAGCGATAAAAGCGCCTCTTTTGACAACGACCTAAAGGACTTAGGGTTGGGGTCACCTTTTAGGGTGTCGAATAAAGGTTTTAACTCTCCCGTGGTAAGTTTTAAGTATGGCCGGAGCCAATTAATGTCTCCAAGGAGTTTTTGGAAATCATTGAGGGTATGTAACCTATCTTTACGGATGACTGCTCTTTGATTAGTAATTTTTGGTCCGTTTATTTGGAAGCCTAAATAAGTGTAGGGGTCTTGTAATTGTATTTTTTCGGGAGCTATTTGTAACCCTGCCGTAGTTAGTTCTTGCTTGAGTTGAGCAAAACACTGTAAGACTTGTTCTCCTATTTTTCCTGCTATGAGAATATCATCCATGTAATGTATAATGTATATCTGTTTCCATGTTTCTCTAACTAAATTTATGGCTGTGGCGACATACTTTTGACACAGGGTGGGACTGTTAGCCATACCTTGAGGCAACACTTTCCATTGGTAACGCTTCATTGGTTCTTTAAAATTGATAGATGGTAAGCTAAAGGCAAATCGTTTTTGGTCGGCAGGGTGAAGGGGAATTGTAAAAAAGCAATCTTTCAGGTCTATGATAATTTTAAAATATCCTTGAGGGATCGCTACCGGAGAAGGTAGCCCGGGCTGTAAGGCACCCATGAGGACCATAGTAGCGTTTACTGCCCTTAAATCTTGTAATAGTCTCCACTTACCGGACTTTTTCCTAATGACAAATATGGGTGTATTCCAGGGAGAGTTACTTTCTGTAATGTGTCCTGCCTCTAATTGTTCCTGCACTAACTGTTGGGCGGCAGTAAGTTTTTCATGGGTTAATGGCCACTGATCAACCCAAATGGGCTCATCTGACTTCCATGTTATGGGGTCAGCGCACCTTTGGGGTGCAGGCATGTCAGTGGCCAACACTAAAAATTTCCAAACCCCTTTGTGTCAGATTGTCCTAGAGTTGGAATAGGCTGTAGAATACCATTTTCTCTTTTTCCTAGTCCTTTTCCGGGGCTATACCCTTGGGTTAGCATTTGTGCAGCAACTATATCGTTAGGGCTGCACATTATGATTTTCATCTGGGAGAGCAGGTCTCGGCCCCAAAGATTAACAGGCAATTTGGGGATAACAAACGGTTTAATGAGGCCCGAATTATTTTCTTTGTCTTTCCAAGTAAGGTATTTAGAGCTTTGTCTGGGATTATTGCTTTGCCCAATTCCTCTTAAATTAGTTAAAGTTTCTGTGGTAGGCCAATGAGAGGGCCAGTCCTCTTGTTTGATAATGGTTACATCAGCCCCCGTATCTATTAATCCTGTGAACGACTTACCATCTAGCCACAAAGTCAGGGAGGGCTTTTGATTAGTGATTGGCTGTACCCAATATATGTCTGAGGACCCGAAACTTCCCTCTCCTCTGTTAGAATGTTGTACTTTATGAGCTGTTTCAATTAAAGGCAGGAGGACTAATTGTGCGATTCTATTTCCTTGAGGAACAGTAATGATATTGTCAACAGCTCTGGCCATTATTTTAATTTCTCCAGTATAGTCGTTATCAATTACTCCTGGAAAAACTTGTAGACCTTTCATAGTAACACTACTTCTTCCTAATATTAACCCAAAGGTATTAGGAGGTAAAGGCCCATATATTCCAGTGCCTAAAGCCTGGGGCCCCATCTCAGGCGTTAATACTGTGTGGGAGGTGGCACAGAGGTCCAGTCCTGCACTTCCTGGGGTTGCTCTATTAAGTTTTGAAATGGATTGTTGTTGCTGGCTGGAACAAAACTGACCGCCCCATAAGCTTGTTTCGGGGCCTGGGGCTGGCCCCTCAATCCGTTTCCCTGATGGGGTGGTAATGGATTTCCCTGACTGTCAGTCTTAGATTTACACTCATTAGCCCAATGTTTACCTCTTTTACACCTTGGACAGAGGCCTGGAACTTTTACTTCGGGGTTTGTATTTGAATCTTTACGGCAATCTTTTGCAAAATGTCCCCTTTTGCCACATTTAAAACATCCTCCTTTTTCTCTGTTTTTTTTAATCAAGGAAGTCTTTTACGGTTTGTCCGCTAAAGGCTGCGGCCATTGCTAAGCCCTGTTGGTAAGAGGGCCCAATGTCTGAGCAGAGACGGATATACCCAGTTAGGTCTGTTTTCTTTCTATAGGGTCGGATTGCCGCTTGACAAGCTGGATTGGCATTTTCATAAGCCAATTGTTTAACATAATCTACACCCGCCTCGGCATTTCCAAAAATTCTTCCTGCTGTTGTTATGAGTCTATGTACAAAATCTGCAAATGGCTCATCAGGTCCTTGTTTAACTCCAGTGAGCGAAGCTCCTGGGTCCCCTTTAACAGGGAGTTTTCTCCAGGCTTTTGTAGCAGCCGCCTGGATTTGTGCAAATAACCCAGGATCGTATTGCATTTGAGCATCTGTATCAGTATAATTACCCGAGCCAGTTAACATATCAAAGTTCCAACCATTTCCTGCCTGTTGGTTTCTCTTGGCTGTATCTCTGCAATTTTCAAAAAACTCTGATTTCCAAATTAAGTGATCTCCCCCTGAAAGAACTGCTCTAACTAGTGTGTTCCAATCTGTTGGAGTAAGCCAGTTATCGGCCACAGACTCTACTATAGCAAGAGTATAGGGAGCAGTAGCTCCATATTGAGAAACAGCAGTTTTTAATTCCTTTATGACAGTGAAATCAAATCCATTATGATGTCTCCAGGCCTGGCCCTGTCCATCTATTGTTTCAGTTACCGGGAAGATATCTTTAGGGGAGGATTCTTCTCTATCTCGGCTAGTAGAAAATCTTCCTTTTGGGGCATGTTGTCCGGGCCGCTGAAGTGGGCGAGGGAACCTCCCATATTCTCTGTATTGGTTACACTCTCATTTCCTGTTTTTAATTTTTGTAGCCTAGTAATTAATGACTGATGTAACTCTTCTAGCTTAATTTGTTCTTCTAGCTGAGCGATTTTTTCTTTGAGTTCCTCTTTTGGATTAACTACTGCCATTACGTTGGGCGCAGAAGCGCCACGTGTCCCATTATAGGGAGGTGGGCGCGAGAAAAAGGGAGGCCAGTTAGGATTATGATATTTAGCTGCCTCATCTTCTAACTCATCCCAATTTACCTCTGATGGGTCAGGATTATCATTACTTTTACTGTTTTGTGATGTTTGCAGAATTGGGTATTTTTTAGGTTTTTTATTGTCTGGCACCACTTTATCTTTTACAGAAGGAGCCTTGGCCCCCTCATCATCACTCTCAAGAGAAATAAGGTCCATTTCCTTATCTGGTAGGGGGCTCCTGAGGTCTGTCTGAGAACTGACCTTTAAAATCTCCTCTGTTTGGGCGACCGCAGCCATTACTTGCGGATCAGCCTCCTTTTTATCTATTAACTCTTTGATTAAATTCCAGTAAGAAAAGGCAGTTACAGGAATTTTTTCGGGGCCAAAGGTATTATAATAATCTTGAAAGGCGTCTCCTACTCTACGCCATCTTTTTACATCAATGGTCCCCTCCTGAGGAAACCAAGGACAAGTATATTTCACAAAATCAAAAAACTTAAAGTCACCACTTTTAACCTTTACTCCCCGTGTCTTTAAAGCCTCTTTTAATTGTCCTACGTAGATTTGATGCTGGCTTAATTCTTGTCCCATTTCGGGCGCGGAACTTACCCTTAATTCCGACGCAGCAGGCTCCCGCGGCGGTTGAAGGGATTTCTCTTTACTTTAGCTGCCGGCCGTCCTATGCGCCCTCTTCCTCACGCAGTTCCCTCGTATCCAAGCCCGGCGTTGGGCGCCACGTGTCCCGACCCGCGGGATGAACAACGCAGACCCTGGAGGAGGGGGTGGGAATGGAAAGAGACAAGAGACACAAGAAATGGAGACAAGACAGTGCTCTGATCAAGTCTCGTTTAATGGTGGAAAAGCAACGCCTTATATAGGCTGACAATAGGGGGAAGGGCTAGGAGCAGGCGGGGAATGAAAGACGTCACCGGGCGCATGCTCGGTAGGCTTAGTCTCTCCCGGGCGCGGGAGGTAATTTACCCGCCGGCGGGAAAAGTTCGCGCGCGCGGGAAGGTTTGATGATGAAGAACCAGGAAGTGCGCCATCTTGTCTCCGCAATGTGGAGCTTAAGCAACAGAGGCCACAGCAATATCCGGGCTACACGGCTCCGGACAATCCCCTCCCTATTATTTTGAAGAAAAAGACCCTCCAGATATTTCTTTTCTGGAGGACACTGGGTGAAAAGTAGTTGCCCCAGTGACTGTTTGAGCAGTGCTTCTAGTGACTCTTGGTTCTATTCAGGAAGGAATTCAGCAAGCTAGAAGAGAGGGTAATTTAGATGCCTCACAGTTCCCTGTTAGAATACACACCCCAGATCAACAGGGAAACATTATAGCTACATTTGAGCCTTTTCCTTTTAAATTACTCAAAGAATTTAAGCAAGTTATAAATTAGTATGGACCAGGTTATCCTTTTGTAATGGGACTGCTAAAGAATGTTGCTGTTTCCAGTCAGATGATTCCTACTGACTGGGACGCTCTTACTTGAGTCTGTCTAACTCCTGCTCAGTTCTTACAATTTAAAACTTGGCGGGCAGATGAAGCTTCCATTTAGGCTGCTCACAATGTCCAGGCCCAACCTTGAATTAATATAACTGCAGACCAACTTTTGGGGGTTGGTGGCTGGGATGGTTTGGATGCACAAGTGGTCATGCAGGATGATGTCATAGAACAGCTTAGAGGAGTGTGCATTAGAGCTTGGGAAAAAAACACTTCAGTGGGAGAAAAATACCCTTCCATTAGGGTTATAAAATAGGGACCCAAAGAACCATACATTGATTATATTGCTCAGTTACAGAAGTCCCTTAAAAAGATGATTGCAGATTAGGCTGCTCAGGATATTGTGTTGCAGTTATTAGCTTTCAACAGTGCTAATCCTGATTGCCAGGCTGCTTTGTGGCCTATCAGAAGGAAAGCACATTTAGTTGATTATATCAAGGCCTGTGATTGTGTTGGAGGTAATCTGCATAAAGCTACTTTGTTGGCAGAGGCAAAAGGCAGGACTGGGAGTGGATAAAGGAAATACTCCATTTCCTGGAGCTTGTTTTAACTGTGGGAAGCATGATCATACTAAAAAAGAATGTAGAAAAAATCAGCAAGTCAGGCCGCCAGATAGAGGAAAAAAGAAAATTGCTTAGCCTGAAATATGTCCAAAATGCCAAAAGGAAAACAATAGGCTAATCAGTGTCACTCTAAGTTTGATAAAGAGGGAACTCAATTTCAGGAAATGCCATGAGAGTTCCGTCCTGGGCTCTGTTCTAAACCAGGGCATTTCCAGCTCAGGCCATTCCCTCACCCCTGTACAATGTCTGTCCCCTGCCACAGCCAGTAGTGTTGCAGTAGATTTATGCTGCAGAAAAGCTGTGAGCCTTCCATCTGGGAACCCCCTCAAAAGGTCCCAATAGGAGTCTGTGGGCCCTTGCCAACAGGGACAATAGCATTACTTTTTAGGAAGGTCTAGTTTAAGTTTAAAAGGGGTATAAATACATACAGGAGTCACTGATTCAGATTACAATGGGGAAATTCAAATTGTTATATGTACTTCTGTTCCCTGGAAAGCAGAGCCAGGAGACTGCATAGCACAGCTCCTGATTGCGCTGTATGTGGGAATGGGGAAAAGTGAAATTAAATGAACAGGAGGATTTGGAAGCACAAATAAACAAGGCAAAGCAGCTTATTGAATAAATCAAAGTACTGACAAACGTCCTACCTGTGAAATAACTATTCAGGGAAAGAAATTTAAAGGTTTGGTAGATACAGGAGTGGACATTTCAATCATTTCTCTACAGCACTGGCCATCCATGTGGCCAATTCAACCCATTCAATTTAACATAGTTTGAGTTGGTAAAGCCACTAAAGTATATCAAAGTAGTTCTATTTTGCATTGTGAAGGGCCCAATGGACAACCTGGGACTATGCAACCAATTATACCTTCTGTACTTATAAATATATGAGGAAGGGATTTATTACAACAATGGGGAGCACAAGTTCTATTTCCAGATCAATTATATCACCCTCAACGTCAACATACAATGGATGAAATGGGATATGTCCCTGGTATGGGACTAGAAAAGAATTTGCAAGGATTGAAAAAACCATTTCAAGTAGAAAGACAAAGTTCCCGCCAAAGATTAAGAAATAATTTTTGATAGTGTCCATTCTTAAGTCTCCAGAACCTATACCTTTAAAATGGTTAAAAGATAAACCAATTTGGATAGAACAATGGCTGCTAAGTAAAGAGAAACTGGAGGCTTTAGAGAAATTAATTACTGAGCAACTGGAAAATAGGCACATAGCTGCAACATTTTCCCCTTGGAATTCTCCAGTTTTTGTAATTAAGAAAAAATCAGGTAATTGCAATATGTTAACTGACTTAAGAGACATCAATTCAGTTACACAACCTATGGGAGCATTACAGCCAGGATTGCCTTCTCCTACTCTAATTCCAAAAAATTGGCCTTTGATAGTCATAGATTTAAAAGACTGTTTCTTTACTATCCCCTTAGTTGAGCAAAACTGTGAATGGTTTGCATTTACAATTCCTGCGGTAAACAACCTACAGCCTGCTAAACCATTTAATTGCTTTATATATTGGCTAAGTAATGGTAAAGCTTCTTATTCTGGCTCGAAAAGTAAAGTTTTCCAGACGCCCTATACATCAGCCAAAAAAGTGGAGCTTGTAGCTGTAATTGAGGTATTGACTGCTTTTGATATGCCTGCTAATGTGATTTCTGATTCTTCATACGTGGTTCATTCCACATAGTTAATTGAAAATGCTCAGTTATAATTTCATACAGATGAACAATTGATGACTTTATTTACCCAATTGCAAACAGCAGTTAGAAGTAGAATGGACCCTTTTCACATCACTCACATTAAAGCTCATATACCTCTTCCAGGACCTTTGACTGAAGGAAGTCAAATGACTGATCGCCTAGTTGCTAATGCAATAGCTAACGCTAGACTCTTTCACAATTTCACCCATATTAATACCTCTGGTCTCAAACGCAGATACAGCATTACCTGGAAAGAAGCTAAAGCAATTATCCATTGATACCCAATTTGCAAATGGTACATTTCTGATCTTTTACAAGAGGAGTTAATCCTCAAGGATTGGAATCTAACTCTCTTTGGCAAATGGATGTCACATACATTCCCTCATTTAGGAGACTAGCTTATGTACATGTATATGTGGACATCTTTTCTCACTTTGTCTCTGCTACATGCCAATCAGGAGAGTCTTCTGCCTGTGTTAAGCATCACCTTTTGCATTGTTTTGTGTTGATGGGCATTCCAGCGTCTTTTAAAACTGATAATGCCCCAGGCTATACGAGCCAAGCTCTAGCTACATTTTTCTCTATGTGGAATATTAAACACATTACTGGTATTCCATACAATTCTCAAGGAGAAGCCATAGTGGAAAGAATGAATTTTCCCCTCAAAGAGCAGTTACAAAAGCAGAAAGGAGGAAAGAGATAATACGGAAACCCACAGATGCAACTGAATCTAGCATTATTAACTTAAATTTTTTTGAGCCTGCCCAAAGGCCATATATTATCAGCAGCTGAACAGCATCTACAGAAACCAGTTGCAAAGACAGAAGCAGAACAACTGATTTTGTGGAGAGATCTGATAGCTAAACATTTGGAAATAGATAAAATAATAACTTGGGATAGAGGTTATGCTTGTGTTTCTCCAGGCCAAAATCAACAGCCGATTTGGACACCATCAAGACATCTGAAATCTTATCATGAGTCAGATGCTGAGGAAGAGACTCCAGGAGGGTCCCAAGGACCCCCGGTTACAGCCATGTCGAGACTGGCACTGAGGAGGACTCCAACTGTCACAAGTAACACCTGTCAAACACAGCCACCCACCTGGGGTCAAATCAAGAAGATGTCACAGATGGCAGAAGAAAACCTGAAGAAAGCAGGACAACCACTCACAATGAGTAATTTAATGGTAACTATGATAGTGATGATCACCAATGCCATGAGTATTCCTTCAACAAGGGCTGACACAGAGAATAATTATACTTATTGAGCATATTTATCATTCTTGGCTGGCAATAATGCCTGGATATAATCACTTTATGACACAGTTACACATGCTTTCTGATCTCAGTATTTACCATAATAAATTTACTCCTATAATTCAGGCATACTGCCCTCAAAAACCTATTTGTAAACAAAATTGAAACTGGCCAGAAAATATGAACATACTTATTTAGGAAGATTGCTTTGTAGAACAGGCAGAGGTACTGCACAACGATTCCTATAGAATGATTATTGATTGGTCCTCTAAGGGGATGTTTAGATTGAATTGCACCTCTTAGTCTGTGTGCCATGGCCACACTATGTTCAGCTGGTCTGAATAAAACCATCAGGTGGAAGAAATGATAAGAAGTATGGCAAGAGTTCCTGCTATCTGGAATCAAGGTGGTAGAGTGATACCTCAACCTCAAATGATATGGCCTGTTGTAGGAGCTAAACATAAGGATTTGTGGAAACTATTGATAGCTCTTAATAAAATCAAAATTTGGGAAAGAATAAAAAAAATCTAGAAAGACACTCTACAAACTTGTCTTTGGATATTGCAAAATTAAAGAAAAAATATTTAAAGCATCCCAGGCACACCTGACCTTAATGCCAGAAACTGGAATGCTTAAAGTAGCTGCAGACAGATTAGCAGCTAGTAACCCATTAGAATGGATAAAAACACTTGGAAGCTCTGTAATTTCACAATGATGATTGTGCTTTTAATCTGTGTTGTTTGTCCTTGTATAGTCTGCAGACTATACAGAGTAGTCTGTGAGAAGTACCTCACCATGACAAAGCTGCCTTTGCTTTTATCAATTTGCAGATCAAAGAAGGGGTACATGTTGGGAAAACACCCCCCAAAATCTGGCCATAAACTGGCTCCAAGACTGGCCATAAACAAAATCTCTGCAGCACTGTCACATGTTCGTGATGGCCATAACAACCACACTGAAAGGTTGTGGGCTTACGGGAATGAGGGCAAGGAACACTTGGACAGAAAACCGCTTAAAGGCATTCTTAAGCCACAAACAACAGCATGAATAATCTGTGCCTTAAGGACATAATCCTGCTGCAATTAACTAGCCCAACCTATTCCTGTAATTCGGCCCATCCCTTTTTTTCCCATAAGGGATACTTTTGGCTAATATAATATGTATGGAAACAATGCTAAAAACTGGCTTGCTGTTAATAAACACATGGGTAAATCTCTGTTCGGGGCTCTCAGCTCCGAAGGCTGCAACCCCTGCTTTCCCACTTCACACCTCTATATTTCTGTGTGTGTGTCTTTAGTTCCTCTAGTGCCAGTGGGTTAGGGTCTCCGTGACTGTGCTGGTCTCAGTATTGAGCAATATTTTAAGTTTCCTATGGGAAAATGTTTTTGTAAGGAATTCATAAAATGAGTACATACAATAAACCACCCTACAAGTGAAGTTGTTGGCATATAGAGTTTAAATTTTTAAGATTATGTCCTGTTAAGATAAAGAAAATTCCTGCATAAAATAATTAGACTTCTTAATATTTAACATGATACTTTTTGCACATGAAGTTTTTCAGTCCAATTTTTTGTAGAATGATGTTTTAAACCTTCATGGGACTTGAAATTGTAAAGCAGAAAATGTGTAATCTGTTTCTGGTGTTCCTGGAATTTCTTTTTTGTTGTATAATCCCATTTATATGAAATATCCAGAGTATGCAAATCCATAGAGACAGAAAGTAGACTAGTGACTGCAAGAGGATGAAGAGGAAAGATAAGAGAGTGACTGCTAAAAGGTATAGGATTTCCCTTTATCATCACTGCTTCCCCCACAGTGGTGACAGTTACATAACCTTGTTAATAAGCTAAAAACCAATGGATTGTAAATTTTATTTATGTTTATTTTTAGACTCTAAGGTCTTGCTTTGTTGCCCAGGCTGGTCTTGAACTCCCATCTCAAGTGATTCTTCACCTCAGCCTCCCCAGTTGCTGGGATTACAGACATAAGCCACCATACCCACTTCTGATTATACACTTTAAAATAGTAAATTTTATTGTATGATATGTATATCTCACCAAAAAAAAAAGAAAAAAAAAGAACAGCGAGGTCTGTACTGAGATGATATAATCTCCAAATATGTTAAGTGAAAACAGAAAGGTACAGAATAGTGTATACAATATACTACTATATTCTTTAAAAAATGCACACACGTACATATATACTGTCCAGGCATAAAACCTCTGAAAAGACCTATGGGAAATCAGGAACATTATTTCCTAAAGGGAAGGAACCTGGGGTGCCTGGGGATATGGTGGTCTGGAAGGGAAACCTACATTTTCAACATGCTCTTTAGTACCTTTTGAATTTTGTATAGAGCACAACACTTCCCTCATTTTGTAATTTAAAGAAAGAAAAAAGGAATACTCTCATGTGTCCCACCCCGTGCCATCAGGTCCCGTCCCTGTGCGGTGCCCTGCTCTGCACCCACAGCCCTGAGTATTCTCCAGATTGTTCAAGGATGCCAGGTGGGTCATCAGGGCAGAAACCCGACTTGGTGTGTGTGTGCTTGGGAGGAGCTGCAGCCCGTGGGATCCCCAGACTCTCTTGTTAAAAATTAAAGGGGGTTCTTGTTAAAATGTTAACCAGTTTATTTGAGCAAACAGTGATTGGTGAAATGGAAAGCACCCAGCCATGATTTGTGGTCCACCCAAGGAGCATGAAGGAAAGGCTTTTATAAAGTTCATGAGAAGGCAACCCAAGTTAAAGGACTGGTTACAGTTGGTGAAACTCCATCTCTACCAAAAATACAAAATTAGCCGAGCGTGGTGGCACATGGCTGTAATCCCATCTACTCAGGGGACTGCCGCAGGAGAATCTCTTGAACCCGGAAGGAAGAGGTTGCAGTGAGCCGATATCGTGCCGTTGCACTCCATCCTGGTCAGCAAGAGTGAAACTCCTTCTCAAAGATAAAAATAAAAGTAAAAATAAAAAATTGGGCAAAAACACATGAACTAATTTTTTTCCACCCGCTCCTGTAGGTTTGCCAAGTGCACGTTAAAATTACATGTATGAATTTATTTCTCGACCCTTAACTCTATTCCATTAATGTGTATGTATTGATCTTGTATCCTACAACTTTGCAGAATTTGATTGTTGGTGTTAACCCTGTTATTATATAGGATTTTAATTTTATATATACATATATATAATTATAACACTTTTATGTAGAAATAAACTTATTACATTTCCAGTTATAGTGTTTCTTTTCTTGTATTGCTCAATTATTCAGGCCTGAAAGTTTTTAGTCTTTCACCATTGCATGTAACGGCAGTTTTGAGCTTTTTATATGTACCTTTTATTATTTTGAGGAAGTTTTAGTCTGTATCTAGTTTACTACGTGCTTTTATCATACACGTGTTTTGGAATATGTCGATTTTTTTCCTCTATTGAGATCATCATTTTTTTTTTCTGAAATTCATTCTACTGAGTTGGTATATGGCATTGACTCATTGCAATTTTTAGAGTGAGAAAAATTGGTGTTACAACTTTTAATGTTTAAAACAATTCGTCAATGAAACCATCTGGACTTCTCTTGTTGGTAGGTTTTTAATACTTATGCAGTCTTTTGCCAGGTACAGGTTGTATTAGACTTAGAGAAATAGAAGTAATAGAATAAATACATCTGTGTCTATACCTGTGCATGTGTATTCATATATGTATATATATATGTGTGTGTGTTAGTATATGGGACAGAGCCCTTTAGACTTGCCATGGTGGTGTCTGTGCAGGGGCCTTTCTCAGCCATCTCTGGGCTGGTTTGGAGAACCCTCTGTTCTTCCATTCACCTCATTTCAATACTTGCCCTTGTTGGCAGCAGCAAGCTTCCACTTCTCACCAGAGGAAACAGAGTGTTGCTCCATTAACACCTTCTTGCCAGTCTCCTGTGTGGAGTTCTGCCAAGACAGTAACTGGCAGCCAGATTTGGAAGCCTCAGAGCTATTGCTGGCCATCATTGCTGCTCCTTATACCCCATGCAACTTTCTGCTTCCCAGACGAGGCATAGAATTGTATTTACACAGACCTTCAGCCTTGGAAGGCATCAGATAACAGCCCCAGGGCTCAGAACAGGCATTGGGGTAGATGGGTAACAAAGCAGCATTTGCCTCCCTACTTTGCCAGCCATGACCTGGTGTGTAAACATAATGAGCCATCAGTATTCTAACGTCCCAACAATCTGCTTCTGCTCTGAATGGGCCAGCCTCATAGACATCTCCCTACACACAAAATTTGACATTAAATATTTATCCTTTTGTATTTGGCTTATTTTACATAGTATGTCTACGAGGTTCATCCATGTTGTAGGATGTATCAGCATTGCTTTTTTTTTTCTTCTTCTTCTTTTTTTGAGATGGAGTCTCTCTTTGCCATCCAGGCTGGAGTGCACAGCAATGTAATCCTGACTCACTGCTGCCTCAACCTCCCCAGACTCAAGTGATCCTTCTGACTCAGATGGTCCTTCCCTGTGGCTCTGACTACAGGCACACACGATCAAGGCCAGCACATTTTTGTACTTTTTGTAGATATGAGATTTTGCTATGTTGCTCAGGCTGGTCTCAAACTCCCAGACTCAAGAGATCCTCTCATCTTTGCCTCCCAAAGCTCTGAAATTATAAGCACGAGCCATCATGCCCATCAAAATTGCATTCATTTTAAGGCTAAATAATATTCTGTTTTGTGTATATACCACATTTTCTTTATCTGTTTATCTCAGAAGATATCTGGATTTGTTTTTACATTTTGTACTATAAAAGATGCTGCTATAAAAATTGGTGTGAAAGTATCAGTGCATATGAGCATATGTGAATATAATTTTAAAACCTGAACACATTTCTGCATGCAGTTTTTTTTTTTTTCTTTTCTTTTCATTTCTTTTCTTTTTTTTTTTTTTTTTTTAGATGAAGTCTTGCTGTTGTCCTCCAGGCTGGAGTGCAGTGGCATGATCTCAGCTCACTGCAATATCCGCCTCTCGGATTCAAGCAATTCTCATTCCTCAGCCTCCTGAGTAGCTGGGATTACAGGCACATACCACCGCACCCACCTAATTTTTTGTGTTTTAAGTAGAGACAGGGTTTCACAATGTTGCCCAGGCTGGTCTCTAATTCCTGACCTCAGGTGATCCACAAGCTTTGGCTTCCCAAAGTGCTGGGATTACAGGCCTGAGCCACCATGCCTGACCAGCAGTTCTTAGATGAATAAGAGGCCAGGCATGGTGGCTCACACCTGTAATGCCAAAATTTTGGGAGGCTGAGGTGGGCAGATCACTTAAGCTCAGGAGTTCGAGACCAGCCTGGGCAACTTGATGAAACCCGTTCTCTACTAAAAATTCAAAGATTAGCTGGGCATGGTGGTGCATGTTTGTAGTCCCAACTGTTGAGGAGACTGAGAGATGAGAATTGCTTAAACCCCAGAGGCACAGGTTGCAGCTTAAGTCCTTGTGTTTGATTATTTTGGATACACCTGTAGTTTGAACACATGGAACTGTTCTACCTGTTGCTGGAACATACGATAATTCTATGTAGAACTTTCTGATGAATGGCCAAACTATTTGCCACAGTCGATAAACCATTTTATATTCTCACCAGACATGCACCAGGATTCCACTTTCTCCACACCCTAGCCAGTATTTGTTCTTTTTCATTTTTGTTGTTTTTTTTTGTTTTTCATATAGCCAACCTAATAGATGTAACATAATATCTCATTGTGGTTTTAATTTGCATGTCCCTAATGACTGGTGATGCTGAGCATTTTTCTGTAGACTTATTGACCCAGTATAGATTCATGTCCTCTCCCCTTTTATAGATGTTGTTGTTTTGTTTTGTGGTTCAGTTTTAGAAGTTCTTTATACATTCTACTCACTCTATTATGCCTTATGTACCTAGTCAGATACATGATTTGCAAATCTTTTCTCCCATTTTCTGGTTGTCTTTTCACTCTCTTGTTCATGCTTTTTGTATCAAATTTTAGTAGAGAAGGGTTTTTTCTGGATCAAAAAACAGGAACAACGGAGGGTTTTTCATATAAAAAAACAAAAGTTTCACATTTTAATCAAGTCCAGTTTATCTGTTTTATATTTTGTGGCCTAGGCTTTTGGTGTCGCAGTCAAGAAACCATCACCAAATGTAATGTTATAAGATTTTTGCTTATGGTTTTTCCTGAGTTTTTAAGGTTGAACTTTTGAAAAACTTTTATAGTAGGTTTGGGGGTACATGTTAAGGTTTGTTACCTAGATAAACACATGTCACAGGGGTTCGCTGTACAGATGATTTCATCACCCATGTATTAAGCCCAGCCCCTAATGGCTATGTTTTCTACTTCTCTCCTTCCTCCCACCTTATAACTTCAAATGGACCCCAATGTCTGCTTTTCTCTTTGAGTTTCTTATCATTTAGCTCCCACTTACAACCGAGAACATGTGGTATTTTGTTTTCTGTTCCTGTGTTAGTTTACTAAGAATAATAGCCTCCAGCTTCATTTGTGCTGCCACAAGACATAATCTCTTTTTTATGGCTGCATAGTATTCCATAATGTATACGTGGCACATTCTCTTTATCTAATCTGTTGCCGATAGTATTCAGGTTGATTCCATTTCTTTGCTATTGTGAATAGGGCTGCAAGGAGCATTTGCATGCATGGGTCTTTATGGTAGAATAATTTCTATTTCTCTGGGAATATACACAGTAATGGGATTGCGAGCAGATCTATTGAATGGTAGTTCTGCTTTTAGCTCTTTGAGGAATTGTCCAACTGCTTTTGACAGCAGGTGAACCAGTTTACACTCCCATCAACAGTGTATAAGTTCCCTTTTCTCTACAACCTCACCAGCATTTATTGTTTGACTCTTTAACTACAGCTATTCTGACTAATGTGAGATAGTACCTCATTGTGGTTTCTTTTTTTTTCAGACGGAGTCTGTAAGCAGTCATGCAGTGGCATGAACTCGGCTCACTGCAACCTCCTCCTCCCGGATTCAAGCAATTCTGCCTCAGCCTCCCCAGTAGCTGGAATTACAGGTGTGTGCCACCACATCCAGATACTTTTTGTATTTTTAGTAGAGATGGGGTTACACCATGTTGGCCAGGATGGTCTCTATCTCTTGACCTCATGATCTGCCTGCCTCAGTTTATCAATGTGCTGGTATTACAAGCCTGAGTCACCGCACCTGTCTGTCTCATTGTGGTTTTAAATCTCTTTTCTCTCACAATCAGTGATGCTGAGGTTCATGTCATAATTTTGTTGACCACATGTATGTCTTCTTTTGAAATGTCTGTTCACATCCTTTGCCCACATTTTAATGAGGTTGTTTCTTTCTTTGTAAATTTAAGTTCCTTATAGATGGTGGATAGTAGACCCTTTTCAGATGCATAGTTTGCAAATGTTTTCTTCCACTCACTAGGTTCTCTGTTTACTCTGTTGATAGTTTTCCTTTTTTTCCTGCTATGCAAAAGCTCTTTTGTTTAATTAGATTTTACTTGTCAATGTTTGCTTTTCTTGCTATTGATTTTTGTCATGAAATCTTTGCCTGTTCCTATGTCCAGGATTGTATTGCCTGGATTGTCCTCTAGTGTTTTTATAGTTTTAGGTTTTATATTTAAGGTTTCAATCTTCAGTTTTTTTTTTGTATATGGTGTAAAGAAGGGATCCAGCTTCAATCTTCCACATATGGCTAACCAGTTGTCCCAACACTATTTATTGAATAAAGAATCTTTTCCTTATTGCCCCTTTTGTCAGCTTTGTTGATGATCACATGGTCACAGATGTGCAGACTTATTTATTTCTGGGCACTCTATTCTGTTCCACTTGTCTATGTGCCTGTTTTTATCAGTATCATGCTGTTTTGCTTACTGTAGCCTTGTAGTATAGTTTGAAGTCAGGTAACGTGATGCCTCCAGCTTTGTTCTTTTTGCTTAGGATTGCCTTGTATATTTGTGCTCTTTTTGGTTTTATATGAATTTTAAAATAGTTTTGTCTAGCTCTGTTAAGAATTTTATTGATAGTTTAATAAGAATAGCATTGAATCTGTAAATTGCTTTGTGTAGTATAGCCATTTTAGTCATATTGGATCCTCGATCCATGAGCATGGGAGGTTTTTCCATTTGTTTGTGTCTTCTGTGATTTTTTGAGCAGTGTTTTCTGTTTGTTTGTTTGTTTTGTTTTTGAAATGGAGTCTCTGTTGCCCAGGATGGAGTGCAGTGGCACAATCTTAGCTCACTGCATGCTCTGCCTCCTGGGTTCACAGCATTCTCCTGCCTCAGCGTTCCAAGAAGCTGGGACTACAGGTGCCCACCACCATGCCCGGCTAATTTTTTTTTTTACTTTTTATAGTAGAGATGGGGTTTCACCATGCTAGCCAGGATGGTCTTGATCTTCTGACCTTGTGATCCGCTCCCCTCGGCCTCCCAAAGTGCTGGGATTACAGGCGTGAGCCACCATGCCTGGCATGAGCAGTGTTTTGTAATTCTCATTGTCCAGCTCTTTAACTTCCCTGCTTAGCTGTATTCCTAGATATTTTATTATTTTTGATTGCTCTCATCAGGACTTCCAATACTATGTTGAATAGAAATGGTGAGAGAGGATTCTTGCCTTGAGCTGGTTTTCAAAGGGAATGCTCCCAACTTTTGCCCATTCAGCAGAATGTTGACTTTGGGATTGTTATAGATGGCTCTTATTATTTTCTGCATCTATTGAGATAATCATGCTTTTTTTGTTTTTAGTCCTGTTTATGTGCTAAATTACATTAATTGATTTGCATATGCTAAACCACCTTGCATCCTAAGGAGAGAGCCTACTTGATCATGATGGACTATCTTTTTTATTTGCTGCTGGATTCACATGCAAATATTTTGGTGAGGACTTTTGTATTGATGTTCATCAAGAACATGGGCCTAAAGTTTTCTATATTTATTGTGTCTCTGCCAGGTTTTCGTTTCAAGATAATGCTGGCCTCATAGAATGAGTGACGGAGGAGGCTCTCCTCCTCAATTTTTTGGGATAGTTTCTGTAGGAATTGTGCCAGCTCTTCTTTGTACATTTGGTAGAATTTGGCTGTAAATTCATAAGATCCAGGGCTCTTTTTGATTAGCAAGCTATGTGTTACTGATTCAATTTCAGAGTTTGTTATTGGTCTGTTTAAGAAATCAGTGTCTTCCTGGCTCAGTCTCATGATGGCATGTGTGTCTAGGAATGTATCTATCTCTTCTAAGATTCCTAGTTTGTGTGTAAAAAGGTGTTCATGGTAGTACTGACTCCACAAAAATAAAAACAACCATGAGGAACCACAAAAGTTTTAACACTTATTTCTACCTCTTGAATCTATTATTAATTAATTTTTTTTACATGGAATGTGATAAATATTTAACCTTACTGATTTAAAGGTGGACTTGTTTTCCCAGCATCATTTGTTGAACAAACTGTACTTTCCTTTACATAATGGTTTAGGCACGCTTGTCAAAAGATGATCAATAATTTATGCAAGGGTTTTTTTTGGGGGGGGGTTATCTATTTTATTTATTTTGTCTTTATTTTTTTTCTTATGTCATTACCAAACTGTTTTAATTATAGTAGCTTTGTATATTCTGAAATTTAAAATTACGAGCCATCTAACTTTGTTGTTTTTACAAGATTATTTTGAATGTTCAGAGTACCTTCAAAGTCCACATGAATTTTAGAATGGGTTATTCTGTTTTTGCAGAAGAAATGTTGGAAAAAATAAAAAAACTGGAATTACAGTACATCTGTACACTCTTTGGTAGATTGTCATCTTAACTTTATTAAGTCTTTCAGTCCATAAACATGGAATTCCTTGCCACTTATTTAAGTATTTCTTCATTTATTTCATAAATATTCTGACCCTGTTTTCACTGTACAAGTTTTCTGCCTTGTTATTAAATGTATTGCTAAGAATTATATTATTTTAATGTTGTTACAAACAATGTTTTCTTAATTTACGGTCAAATTGTTGATATATGGAAATGCAGTTTATGTTTCTATGTTGCAAAAATAATGATTTCATCTCTCAAATATAGATTATCAATTCATTCAGAATAAATATGCTGTATGCATTGGTAGTCATTTAACTTTTTCCAGTAAGCTAATTTCAGTGTGTTCTAAATATGTTGAATTGTGTTTTATTTTCATTACTCTCACCTGTTTTTCACCCAGCAAGAATTACATTACTTTACACACAGAACTTCCATTTCTGGGGCTGGGTGCAGTGGGTCATTCTTGTAATCCTAGCACTTTGGGAGTTCAAGGCGGGTGGAGCATCTGTGGTCAGGAGTTCGAGAGCAGCCTGGCCAATACAGTAAAATTCCGTCTCTACTAAAAGTACAAAAATTAGCTGGGTGTGGTGGCAGGAGCCTGTAGTCCCAGCTACTCAGGAGGCTGAGGCAGGAGAATCAACTGAACCCAGGAGGTGAAGGTTGCAGTGAGCCAAGATCGTACCATTGCACTCCACCCTGGGAGACAAAGAAACTCCATACCCCCTCCCCCCAAAAAAAGACTTCCATCTCTCTAAAGTCCTTGCTAATTTTATTTATTCTTGTCTCTTTCAATCTTTAACAATCCCAAAACAACACAACCAACGTAAGTCTTCATGTCGAAAATCTTCAATGAATCTTTTTCATCAGAGGATTGCTCAGTGCAATGTTTAATGGGGAAGATGCATGCTACTGAGATATAATTCTCCAAAAGTCTCTTAGAGTTTGCTGATTTGTTATTTCTTACATTACATATCTCTCCTGTCCCACGTTATTTTTTTTTTCAAAGATTTTTGTACAGAAATAGCATGGGAAAAGAGTATAATAGTTTTTCTCTGCAGGTGAATGGCAGATAAATTACTTAACAAATATAATAAAGACAAATTTTCTCTGTGAGGCAAAGGTTGGACAGGTTTGCTTGTAACCTACTTTAAAAATATTGAGGTTTCTTAATCTTGAGGTTGCTCAACTGTGACACAAATCTTCCCCACGTACAATGTCCATCTGAGCCTTTTGAAATCCCTACAAATATGAAGCTTTTGCCTCTAGTTCTGCAGAAAATCATAGGTATTTTTGTCACGCTTCAGTGTCTCATGCCTTCTACCAGCATCCATGAAACTGGAAGGTTAATAGGTTAGTTTAGAAATAGGATAAAGTCTAAGGTCCTTCACAATGATTTAGTTTTGGTGATGAGAGTGGGATGCTGAGATAAACACAGCTTTCTGAAAAGGGAAAAGATACAAATTCTTGAAGAACTTGCAAGGGATATGAGAAGTTCCCCTAGGACCAACAGCAAATTCTCTCAGTCAAGTGGTTAGTGTGGTGAAACAAGGGCTCTACACTCTGCTGTCTGCTAAGGAGGCTGATGCACAAGAGGATTAAAACCAAGAGCATGAGTGCTTTTCATGTTCATTTTTCTCCTGATTAAAGGATCAAGGCACCCCTGAAGCTAATGTCGAGGCTTGGATGAGTCCAAAACACTAGAAGTTCATGTGGTTGAGCTGTGAGCATGCAAAAGACTGCCAAAAGCTACATTAATTGGGTCTCATTAGTCTCTTCTTTACCCACATGAAGGTGCCCACTCCCTCTTCACTCCTAAATTTTTTTCTTCATCTATAGCCAACTTTAGAAACTTTAAGTATTAAACTACATAAGATTGGAGAATTGGAGACGGGAACTCAAACTTTTATAGTTCTGTTGGATACAGGTATCTAATTCACCATTCTGTGTAGTCTCCTAGGGTGCACAGGGAGATACAGGTGTAAGGATGGCTGGAAGTGCTGACAAATGTAGGGTCAAGAGTGATTACAAAGTGGTAGAAAGAAAAAAGTTCTTAATCCTGGGTGCTCTTGAAATGTAGGGCATCACAGGCCTTAGTATAACAAGCCAAGAGAAAAATATCTCCTAACCACCTAAACCCTCTTTTCCATATGAATCACTTCTGGCCCCTTGTGCCCTCATGCTCCTGCCCAGGGGATAGTGCTATCCTACTTTAGCCCTTGCCTCAAACAAATATTTAACACTATAGTCTGAGTTTAAATAGAAGAAGCTGAGCAGACAAAAAAATGTTTGGCAAATTCTACACGTGCTTCATGACTCTCATAAGTTACAAACCGAAGGGTGAACATATTAACAATAAGAGTTCTGTAAATATAGATTTGATTTGATTTTTGAGACAAGGTCTCACTATCACCCAGGTTGAAGTGCAGTGGTGTCATCTCAGCTCACTGCAACCTCCGTCTCCCGGGCTCAAGTGATACCCTCAAGTAACTGTGTCTAGGGATGCACACCACCACACTCACTTAATTTTTTATTTTATGTAGAGTTGGGGTTTCCCCATGCTGCCCAGGCTAGTCTTGAACTCCTGAACACAACTCTTCTGCCCATCTCAGCCTCCAAAAGTGCTAGGATTACAGGAGTGAGCCACCATGCCTGGCAGAGTTCTGTAAATATACATTTAATGAGCATTATGTGGCAATAGATGTTCTTAGATTTATAGAAATAAATATTTAATTGACACTAAGTACAACCCCAAGGCTCTTTTTAAAAATTCCCTGATTTCTACTATGAATTAGGCAAGTCAGTTCCTTCTGCTTTGACCGATCATCAAATGGGGCAGAGAGTATGTGTCAACAGGAAGTGGGGAGCAGAGAAAAAAAGTTTGGACTGTAGTTCACTGATCTATTTCTCCTGTGATTGGCACTATTCTATCTCTCCGCAAAATTCAACAAGTTGTGATTTTTTAATAGTCTGTGTCTGAAGTATTTAGGTTCCAGCTGAACTATGCCTTTGGAATACTTTACTCTCTGTTATCTACAGAAGAAAATACATGCAGCTACTTCAGGGCTATTCTCTGCCAAGCACTGTGCTCAGCAGGGCCTTACAGGTGTGAGTTGACTTAATCTTTAGGAGAACTCAAGGATCAAGGGACTCATTATTCCAATTTTACACGAGAGGATAAAATGTTGTCTCATTGTGAGTGGCTGCCTAAAGAATAAATGAATAACCAAAGCCATATGACTGGTAAGTGGTAATTGGAATCTCAAAACTCATCATTTAATCCTATCATTTTGGGAAGCTGAGAAATCCCTTGCTAGTGGTCTAAAAAAATGCCGGGGAAAGAGAGGGTGGCAGTTGTGTATTTGATAAACAGGTAAAAACCTGGTGTTGATATTCAGAAAAAAGTATTAGATTATTACAACACTTGACACCCATTTTTAACTTAATGCAGCACATAAAAGTGTTTACAAAAATTGCACATGCTTTAGGGATGAACATTTGGGAGGGATTTACATAGAATATACATTTACCTTAAGAAACATGTATTCAGCATGTCTACCAAATATATAACTATTACACAAATTAGGTGTTTCATCTAAGAATGAGGTTGCTAATTATGTGTTTAATAAATGTTATATTTATTTTTAAATTGATAAAGTTTTAATAAATTTATAAATAAGTTCAATCACTACTCTTCAATGATGACTAAGAATTGGTTGAATACATCTTAGACCAGATAGCACATGTTTGTGAGTGAGTGTGTAATGTATATTTTGTCTGTTTCTATATATAATGTATATTTTATCTGCATATTATAAATCATATACACATAATATATAGCTTATATAAAGATAATACACACACTACATGACTGAAACATATATATATATACTTTTTTTTTCTTTGAGACAGAGTCTCGCACTATCACTTGGGCTGGAGTGCATTGGCACAATCTCGGCTCACTGCTACCTCTGCTTCCCAGGTTCAAGCGATTCTCCTGCCTCAGCCTCCCGAGTAGCTAGGATTACAGGCACCCACCACCATGCCTGGCTAACTTTTCTGTGTGTGTTTTTAGTAGAGACGTAGTTTCACTATGTTGGCCAGGCTGGTCTCAAACTCATGACCTTGTGATCCAACTGCCTAGGCCTTCCAAATTGCTGGGATTATAGGTGTGAGCCACCACGCCCAACCTGTAATCTATTTTTGTTAGTGTTTAATTTACTGATGCCCACAAGAAAGAAAGAAAATACATTTTATAAACAAAATCAAAGCACTAGTTATTAATCCCTGCATCTAGTCTTTTTTTCGGAATGAGTTCTGGTATAATTAAGTAACAAGTAAAATTGGGCCAGGTGCAGTGGCTCACACCTGTCATCCTAGCACTTTGGGAGGCCAGCCAAGGTGGGCAGACCACTTGAGGCCAAGAGTTCAAGACCAGCCTGGCCAACATGGCAAAATGCCATCTCTGCTAAAAATACAAAATTTAGCTGGGCATCATGCCAGGTGCCTGTAGTCCCAACTACTAGGGAGGCTGCGGTTGGAGAATCACTTGAACCCAAGAGGCAGAGCTTGTAGTGAGCTGAGATCATGCCACTGCACTCCAGCCTGGGTGATAGAGCAATATCCTGTCTCAAAGGAAAAAAAAAAGAGAAAGAAAAAAGAAAACTTAGTATGAAAATAATTTATTTTTTGTATATTTCTCAATTGTTTTTCCCATCAGGTTTCAATCTTCATTGAGAAACTTTTGCCTTTTTAAAGATCTGTTCCACACTCTCCACCCAAACTGTCACTGCCAAAACTTTAGCTTTCTGAAGTTTTCAATTTTAGTCCTCGACTCCTGAATTGCACCTCTGAACCAACCTAGTGCTTATTGATTGTAGAGCCACAGTGCCTTGAGTGAACTTAGACAGTAACCAGAAAGCTGTGATGGAAGGCCTTGTGAGATCAAGCACTCTGCTGGATTCAGGTCTGACCCAGTACAGTCATAGTGGTCATGGCCACAGAGATGTTTGTGACACTCCACATCACTTTCCTGTGACTCAGAACACACACAGAAATACAGACACACAGACCCCATTTGTTTGGGAGAGAGTAAAAGAAGAAAAGAAGAGTCTCTGCTAGACAATTCAGAAAATTCTCCAAGATCATGTTGTCCAAGACCATCAAGGCAGTCCCTCTGTGAGCCTGCAAGAACCACAGTGTTACTGGGCTTCAGATGTCTCCTAAAGTAGGAAGAACTTAGATCATAACACCCAAGTCCCTTCAAATATCTCTAAAGTTTTCCCAGGAACAATGGCTACAAACAAGCCCAGGCAGTGTTGACTACAATAAATATCAAAATCTTCAATGGTGGGACACCCACAAAGATCTACTGGCATCAGCAAATGATTAAAGGAGATACTTAATGAAATGAACTAAAAAAGGAACCAGGGACCAATCCTGGAGAAACAGAAATATGTCATTTTTCTGAAAGAGAATTCTAAATAGCTGTGTTAGGGAAACAAAGAAATTCAAAATAACAAAAAGAGAAATTCAGAATCCTATTAGATACCTTTAACAAGCAGAATAAAATAATTATATTTATTTATTTACCTCTTTATTTGTTTAGACAGACTTTCACTCTTTTTGCCCAGCCTGGAGTGCATTGGTGCGATCTCAGCTTACTGCAACCTCTGCCTCCCAGCTTCCAGTGATTCTCCTGCCTCATCCTCCAGAGTAGATGGGATTACAGGTGCCCACCACCACACCCGCCTAATTTAGTGTTTTTACTGGAGATGGGATTTCACCATGTTGACCAGGCTGTTTTCAAACTCCTGACCTCTAGCGATCCACCCGCCTTGGCTTCCCAAAGTGCTGAGATTACAGGTGTGAGCCACTGCGCATGGCCTATCATTTGCTGTTCTTACTTCCTGTTTCTTTAACAAGCAAGGATACCTCTACCTGGGTTTTAAAAATTGTGTAAAAGAAAAATAAATCTTGGGGCTTCCACATCACTAAGCCAAAGGGAAAAGTCAAGCTGGGAACTTCTTAGGGCCGTCCAGTCTCCCATTCTATTCATCTATAAATATTCTATTTATCTCTGCTCACAGAGGTAAATGCAAATTCAATTTCCAACTTTGGAGCCTCCTTGCTTTGAGAATTCCCGCCTTTGCTTCAAGATTCCCCGCCTTTGCAGACTGAACCAACATTCATCTTGCACACATCGATTGATGTATCCTGTGTTCCTACAATGTATAAAACCAATCTGTGCTCTGATCACCTTAGGCACATGTCCTCAGAACCTCCTGAGGCTGTGTCATGGGTGTGCATCCTTAACCTTGGCCAAATAAACTTTCTAAATTTACTGAGCCCTGTCTCAAGTTCATCAGGGTTCACAATGGAAAGTGCATTGTAGCTCCACCCTGGGACTTATCATTAATAAGAACTCTCTGGAATCTCTCCAGATGCAGTGAAACCAGGTATATGTAAACTATGAACCTAAATGGCACTTCCTAGAAGTAAATGAATGAATTTTGAGGAAAAACCATGAACCACACATGTTTCAAAGAAGCAATAATACTGTGTATTCTTTGTCATTTCCAGAGTCAGCTTATTTGCTGATTCTTCCCCACCAAACTTGAAAACATTCCAGAGTGAGCTATTGTCCCTCCAGCCTTTGGCCCTCTCCCTTCTGTCCCCAGCTTCTTCCCCTCAACCCTTGCAGTGATCACATTCTCAGATTCTGCGAAAGCAGATGGGAGCACTGAAGAGAATTTTCTTTTTATAAAAACCTTTTTGAGATGGAGTCTTGCTTAGTTGCCCAGTCTGGAGTGCAATGGTGCGATCTCTGCTCACTGTGACCTCCACATCCCAGGTTCACGCTATTCTCCTGCCTCAGCCCCACCCCTCTACCAGCCGAGTAGCTGGGATTACAAACATGTGCCACCATACCCAGATAATTGTTGTATTTTTAGTAGAGACGGGCTTTCATCATTTTGGCCAGGCTGGTCTCAGGTCATCTGCCTGTCACGTGCATCCATGTGAAGAGACCACCAAACAGGCTTTGTGTGAGCAACAAGGTTGTTTATTTCACCTGAGTGTAGGTGGGCTGAGTCTGAAAAGAGAGTAAGCGAAGGGAGAGAGGGGTGGGGTCATTTCATAGGATTTGGATAGGTATTACAGTCAAAGGGGGTTGTTCTCTTGTGGGCAGGGCTGGGGGGGGTGGGTCACAGGGTGCTCAGCAGGGGAGCTTCTGAGCCAGGAGAAGGAATTTCACAAGGTAATGTCATCAGTTAAGGGAGGAACTAGCCATTTTCGCTTCTTTTGTGATTCTTCAGTTACTTCAGGCCATCTGAATGTATACATGCAGGTCACAGAAGATATGATGGCTTAACGTGGGCTCAGAGGCCTCACACCGCCCATCTCAGCCTCCCAAAGTGCTAGGATTACAGGCACTAGCCACCCCGCCCAGCTGGAGAAAAATGGTTTTTAAATGATTCTTTCGAGTCATGAACTCCTTTGAGAATGTTATAAAGGCTAGGAGCTCTCTCCAGTAAAATGCACACACACATACAGAATGTTTCCAAAGCCTCTGAAGCCCCGCCATGCGTCCCTGGCTAAGAATCCCTGGTCTATAGAATATGTTCTACTTACAGTGCTATTCATCACAAAATGCAACCTGATGTTGAAATGAACATTTGGAAACTTGGAGTCACATAACCTCAAGTGTTTGGTCAAGAAACACAGATTCCTCCTATAGCAATGTGGTAAAACTTTGCATAGTACACCAGGGCCTCCTTCTAGACAGTTTATGATTCCACCATACTCTTGAACATGTACACAACAATCTGAGACATGAAAGGCACAGAAGCTGGTCTTAATCTGAGCAAATCAACAGCTTTCAGAACTGAAGGGAAGTGAAGCATCAGATAAAGTGAATATTGTCCCTAATGATAGCTCAGAAAATAGGGCTGATTAGGCTGACTATGCCTCCCTGGGTTTCAGTGGAGCCCAGATATCATGGATCACCAGTCACTGTTACCAACCTTCTAGGAGCATCCTGCTCACCTGTTTGGCAGTCAAACTCAGTAGAACAGATTGTAGAGTCAGGCAGGCCTGGATTTAAATCCTGGCTTTCTTTGCTGTATACATTTGAGATGGCTGTTTAGCTTCTCTGAACCTTGGTTACATCATCTGTAAAAGAGGAATAACCATAAAATATACCTCATAGGATTATTGTGAACATTAAATGAAATAAGGTAAGACATGTAAAGTGCTCAGCACCCTACTCAGCAAGTGGGAAATACTCAATAATATGGCTGTTACTATGGACAGTAGCAGAGGGCAATAACAGTAAAACTACGGAGTTAGGAAAACTCGATTCCAGGCCTGATGCGGTGGCTCATGCCTGTAATCCCAGCACTTTGGGAAGCCAAGCAGGGTGGATCGCTTGAACCCAGGAGTTCAAGACCAGCCAGGACAACATAGTGAAAGCCTGTCTCTACAAAAAATACAAAAATTAGCCAGGTGTGGTGGTGCATGCCTGTGGTTCCAGCTATTCAGGGGACTGAGGTGGGAGGATCGCTTGAGCCGAGGAGGTTGAAGCTAAAGTGAGCTGTGATTGCACCACTGCACTCCAGCCTGGGCAACATGGCAAGGCCCTATCTCCAAAACAAAAAATATAAAACAAAAACCCTTGATTCTAGATTTTGACTTCACCAATTACTTGCCAATTTAACTTTGTGCAGGTTACTGAACTCTCCCATTTTTAGTTTCCTCAATTGAAGAACAGAGTTAACCCCTACTTCAAAGTGTAGTTCAGCCAGGCACAGTGGCTCATGCATGTAATCCCAGCACTTTGGGAGGCTGAGGTGGGTGGATCACTTGAGGTCAGGAGTTCAAGACAAGCCTGGCTAACATGGTGAAACCCCGTCTCTAATAAAAATACTAATTTAGCCAGGTGTGGTGGTGCACTCCTGTAGTCTCAGCTACTTGGGAGGCTGAAGCAGGATAATTGCTGGAACCTGGGAGACAGAGGTGGCAGTGAGCCGAGATCATACCACTGCACTGCTGCCTGAGTGACAGAGTGAGACTCCATCTCAAAAAAACAGCAAAACCATCCCCCCCCAAAAAAAAAGTGAAGTTCAATGAGCTAATAATGCATGTAGTATATGTGCTTAGACGTGTCTGGTACATATTAAACACTCAGTAAATAGTGGCAATAAAGATGATGATGCTACTAATAATAGTTAATACTTGCAAAGCTCTTACTAAATGCCAGGAACTGTTCTAAGCACTTTATATGTATTGTTTTTTATTTAGTTGTCACAACCAAGAAGGTAAGTTTAATTATTATCTTTGGATGTGGCCTGCAGAACTCAAATAAATTGTCCTAGATCACAGAGCTGGTAAAGATTATTTATTTATTTATTTATTTATTTATTTATTTATTTATTTTGATGCAGGGTCTTGCTCTGTTGCTGGGGATGCACTTTCGGCTGTGGAAGGACCCAGGCTTGCTTTCTCAGCCATGCCCATTTTCCTTCTGGAGGGGCCTCGACCTCCCTTTTCAAGTCTTATCTTCCCTTATCAGCCTTCATGCCACTTTGGGGTGCCCCCTGTGGGAGAGACACTCACCCCATGACCAACGCTGACCACATGCAGGGGCTGCTGGGAAGACACTTCTGTCCGTGGAAGGACCTAGGTCCCCCTTCTCGGCCGCGCTGTTTTTTCCTTCCTCATGTGCCTCAACCTCCCCTTTCAAGGCTTATCTTCCCTTATTAGCCTTCTTGCCACTTTGGGGTGCCCACTGTGGGTGAGACACACACCACACAACCCCTGCGGATTTCAAGCAGGGGCTACTGTTAAGGCACTTTCTTCCGTGGTAGGGCCCAGGCCCGGCTTCTTGGCTGTGCCATTTTTCTTCCTTCCACAGCTGCCTACACCTCCCCTTTCAGTCCTTACTTTCACTTCAGCAGCTTTTGTCTCTTTGGGGTGCCCCCTGTGGGCTTGTTGCACACTGTGGGTGCTGGGCCAGGGATGCCACAGATCCCCCAAGCCCTGCGCCAGGGTTCCTGGGAGGGCACTTTAGCCCGTGGGAGGACCCGGGACACCTATCTCAGCCCTGCTGTTTTCTCCCTTCCACAGGTGCCGCAACCTCCCCTTTCGACCCTTATCTTCCCTTATGGGCTTTCTTGCCACTTTCTGGTGCCACCCATGGATGAGACTCGCATGCCATGACCCCCGAGGAACCCACGCAGGGGCTCCTGGGAAGGTACTTCCGTCCATGGGAGGACCCAGACGTCCTTTTTCGGCCACACCAGTTTTTTCTTTCCATAGGTGCCTCAATATCCCCTTTCAAGACTTATCTTCTCTTATGAGTCTTCCTGATGCTTTGGGGTGCCCCACGTGGGTAAGTCATGCACCCCAAGACCCCCATGGACTTCACGCAGGGCCTGCTGGTAAGGCACTTTCATCCATGGGAGGACCCAGGCCCCCTTTTCTGCGACGCCATTTTTCTTCCTTCCACAGGGGCCTGCACCTCCCCTTTAAATTCGGATCTTCACTTCGGGGCCTTTTGTCTCTTTGGGGTGCCACCTGTGGGCTTGTCGCACACCATTGTTGTGGACCAGGTATGCCAGGATCCCCCATGCCCTGCGCAGGGGCTGCTGGGAATGCACTTTCCACCGTGGGAGAACTGAGACCCTCCTTCTCTGGTTTCTTTCCTTCCACAGGTGCCTCAACTTCCCCTTTAAAGGCTTATCTTCCCGTATTGACCTTCTTGCTCCTTTGGGGTGCCCCCCCATAAATGAGACACACACCACACGACCTCTGTGGATCCAACGCAGGGGCTGCTGGGAATGCAGTTTCATCCGTGGGAGGACCCAGGCCCCCCTTCTCAGCCGTGCCCTTTTTCTTTGTTGCACTGCTGCCTACACCTCCCCTTTCAAACCTGACCTTCATTTCGGGGTCTTTCATCTCTTTAGGGTGCCCTCATGGGCTTGTTGCACCAGATGCCTATGGGCCAGGGATGTCACAGTCCCCCAGGCCCTGCTCAGGGACTGCTGGAAAGGAACTTTCATCTGTAGGATTACCCAGGCCCCCTTTCTTGACCGTGCCATTTTTTTTTTCCTTCCACAGGTGCCTCGACCTCCCCCTTCAAGCCTTATCTTCCCTCATGGGCCTTCTTTCTGCTTTTAGGTGCCACCTGTGGGTGAGACTCGCACCCTAATGTCCCCCGCGGATCACACTCAGGGGAAGGTGGGAAGGAACTTCCATCCGTGGGAGGACCCAGGTCCCCTTTCTGGGCCGTGCCATTTTTTTCCTTCCACATGTTCCTCGACCTCCACTTTCAAGTCTTATCTTCCCTTACGGGCCTTCTTGCCACTTTGGGGTACACCCTCCCCACCATTGAGACACCCACCCTGGAGGTAAGCCAGGGACACCATGACACCATGACACGCAGGGTCTGCTGGGAAGGCTCTTTCATCCGTGTGAGGACCCAGGCCCCCCTTATCAGCCACACCATTTTTTTTCCTTCCTCAGGTGTCTCTACCTCCGCTTCCAATCCTGACCTTCACTTTGGGGCCTTTGGTCACTTTGGGGTGCCCCCCGTGGGTGAGACACGCACCGCGTGTGTGAACCAGGGGTGCCACCATTCCTCAGGCTGCACGCAGGGGCTGCTGAAGACACTTCCATCCTTGGGAAGACCCAGGCCCCTCTTCTCTGCTGCGCCATTTTTTTTCCTCCCATAGGTGCCCCCACCTCCCCTTTCAAGCCCTGTTTTCCCTTACAGGCCTTCTTGCTGTTTTGAGGTCCACCCCGTGGGTGAGACACGCACCCTGGGGCAACCCCGGGTTGCCAGGACCCTCAGGGACCCCACACAGGGGTTGCTGGAAAGACATTTTGGTCTTTGGGATGACCCAGGCCCCTCTACTCTGCTGCAATATTGTTTTTTTCTTCCACAAGTTCCTCTACCTCCCCTTTCAAGCCTCATCTTCTTTTATGGGCCTTCTTTCCACTTTGGGATGCCTCCTTGGGTGAGACACGTGCCCCAGGGGCGAGCCAGTCATGTCACGACCCCCACGGACACCACACGGGGGCTGCTGGGAAGGCAATTTCGTCCGTGGGAGGACTCAGGTCCCCCTTCTCTGCTGCGTGTTTTTTTCCTTCCATAAGTGCCTCTACCTCCCCTTTCAAACCTTATCTTCCCTTCTTGCCTCTTTGGGGTGCCACCCATGTGTAAGACATGTGCCCCAGGGCAAGACAGGGACACTATGACCCCTCGCAGGGTCTGCTGGGAAGGCACTTTCATTCGTGGGAGGATCCAGGCCCCTTTCAATCCTGACCTTCACTTCGGGGACTTTAGTCACTTTGCAGTGCCCCCATGGGTGAGACACACACCGTGGGCACAAACCAGGGACAGAACGATCCCCTGGGCCATGCACAGGGGCTGCAGTGAAGGCACTTTCCTCCATGGGAAGGTCTAGGCCCACCTTCTCTGCTGTTCCATTTTTTTCTTTTCACAGGTGTCCCTACCTCCCTTTTCAAGCTCTATCTTCCCTTATGGGTCTTCTTGCTGCTTTGGGGTGTCCCCATTGGTAAAGCCCCTGTGGGTAAACATGCACCCCGGGGGTGAGCCAGGGATGCCACCAGCCCCTGGACCCCACAGAGGGGCTGCTGGGAAGGCACTTCCGTCCACGGTAAAACCCAGGGACCCCTTCTCGACCACACAGTATTTTTTTCTTCCACAGGTGCCTCCACCTCCCCTGTCAATCCTACACTTCACTTCAGGCTTTTTGTCACTTTGGAGAGCCCCCATGGGAGAGACACACACCGTGAGTGAGAACCAGGGATGCCACTATCCCCCGGGCCCTGCGCATGTGCTGCTCAGAAGGCACTTTCATCTATGGGTGGACCCAGGCCTTCCTCCTTGGCCACACCATTTCTTTTCCTTCTACAGTTTCCTCTACCTCCCCTTTCAATCCTGAACCTTCATTTCAGGGCCTTTTGTCGCTTTGGGGTGCTCCCAGCGGGGAGACATGCACCGTGGGTGTGAACCAGGGATGCCACGATCCCCTGCACTCCATGCTGAGGCTGCTGGGAATGCACTTTCTTCCGTTGGAGGACCCAGGTCCCCCTTCTCTGATGCCCCATTTTTTTCCTTCCACAGATGCCTCTACCTCTCCTTTCAAGCCTTATCTTCCCTTATGGGTCTTCTTGCTGCTTTGGGGTTCCCCCCGTGGGTGATACATGCACCCCAGCTGTGAACAAGGGATGCCACCACCCTCGGGGACCCCATGCAGGGGCTGCTAGGAAGGCACTTTGGTCCACAGAAGGACCTAGGCCCCACTTCTTGGTTATGCCGTTATTTTTCCTTTCACAAGCGCCTTCACCTACCTCTCAATCCTGACCTTCACTTCGGGGCCTTTTGTCACTTTTTGGTGCCCCCTTGGGTGAGACATGCACCATTGGTGTGAAACAGGGATGCCACGATTTTCCATTCCCCATGCAGTGGCTGCTGGGGAGGCACTTTCATCTGTGTTAGGACCCAGAACCCCCTTCTCAGCTGTGCCATTACTTTTCCTTCCACCAGTGCCTCTACCTCCCCCTTCAAGCCTTATCTTCCCTTATGGGCCTTCTTGATACTTTGGGGTGCGCCCTGTGGGTAAAACACGTGCCCCGGGGTGAGCCAGGGATGCCACAACCACCCGCATCCCACGCAAAGACTGTTATGAAAGTACTATTGTCCTTGGAGGACCCAGGCCCCCTTCTAGGCCACACCGCTTTTTTTTCCTTCCAAAGGTGTCTCCACCTCTCCTTTCAATCCCGACATTCACTTCAGTGACGTTTGTTGCTTTTGGATGTCCCCTGTGGGTGAGACACACACCATTGGTGTGAACCAGGGATGCCACCATCCCCCTGGCCCTGCACAGGGGCTTCTGGGAAGGCACTTTCATCTGTGGGAGGACCCAGGCCCCCCTCCTTGGCTGCACCATTATTTTTTCATCTTTCAATCTTGACCTTCCCTTCTGGGCTTTTTGTTGCTTTGGGGTGCCCCCTGTGGGTGAGACATGCACCATGGGTGCGAACCAGGGATGCCACGATCCCCTGGGCCCTGTGCAGGGACAACTGCGAAAGCACTTTCATCTGTGGGAGGACTCAGGCCCTCTTTCTCTGCTGCATCATCTTTTTCCTTCCACAGGTGCCTCGACCTCCCCTTTCAAGTCTTACCTTCCCTTACGGGCCATCTTGCCACTTTGGGGTGCCTCCTGTGGGTGAGAAACGTGCTCCAGGGTCGAGCCAGGGATGCCACAACCCCTGGAGACCCCATGCAGGGTCTGCTGGGAAGGCACTTTCATCCATGTGAGGACCTAGGCCCCTGTCTCTGCCATGCTGTATTTTTTCCTTCCACTGTTGCCTCTACCTTCCCTTTAAAGTCTTATCTTCCCTTATGAGGCTTCTTGCCACTTTGGGTCACCCTCTGTGTGTAAAACACTCACCCCTGTTGCAACCCAGGGATGACACGACCGCCAAGACACGACGCAGGGGCTGCTGGGAGGCACTTTTGTCTGTGGGAGGGCCCAGGCCCCCTGCTCAGCTGCGCAGGTTTTTTTTTCCTTCCACAGGTGCCTCCAAGTCCCTTTCAATCCTGACATTAACTTTGGGCCTTTCGTTGCTTTGGGGTGCCCCCTATGGGTGAGACATGCACTGTGTGTGTGAACCAGGGATGTCACGATCCCCTGGGCCCCACGCAGGGGCTGCTGGGAAGACACTTTCATAAGTGGGAGAACCCAGGCCGCCCTTCTCAGCCTCGCTGAGTTTTTCCTTCCACAGGTGCCTCCACCTCACCTTTCAAGCCTTATCTTCCCTATGACTTCACCTCAAAGAGATGAACCTTTCTTCTGATTCAGCAGGTTGGAAACACTGTTTTTGGATAATCTGTAAAGGGACAACTGGGAGCCAGTTGAGGCCTATGGGAAAAAATCGAATACTCTCAGAAAAAAAGTAGAAATAAGCCTTCTATTAAACTGCTTTGTGATGTGCAGATTCATTGCAAAGAGTTAAACCTTTCTTTTGATTCAGCAGGTTGGAAATGCTCTTTTTAAAGAATATATGAAGGGACATTTGGGGAACACATTTAGGCCTATGGGGAAAAACTAAATATCCCCAGATAAAAACTAGAAAGAAGCTATCTGTGAAACTCCTTTGTGATGTGTATATTCATCTCAAAAAGTTAAAACTTTTTTTTGATTCTTCAGGTTGGAAACACTCTTTTTGTACAATCTGTGAAGGTACATTTTGGAGCCCATTAAGGACAATGGAAAAAACCAAATATCATCAGATAAAAAGTAGAAAGTTTTTTCTGTGAAAATGCTTCATTATGTGTGGATTCATCTCACAGAGTTAACCCTTTCTTTTAATTCAGCAGGTTGGAAACACATACTTTCCAGAATCTGTGAAGGTTTATTTGGAACTTCTTGAGGCCTATGGGGAAAACACCAAATATTTTCAAATGAAAACTGAGAGGAGCTATCTGTGAAACAGCTTTGTGATGTGTGGATTCATCTCACAGAGTTAAACCTTTCTTCCAATCCAGAGGGTGGAAACACTCTTTCTGTAGAATCCGTGAAGTGACATTTGGGAGCCCGTTGAGGCTAACGAGGAAAAACAGAATATACCCAGATAAAAAACAGAGTATCCCCAGGTGAAAACTAGAAAGAAGCTATCTGTGAAACTGCTTTGTGATGTGTGGATTCATCTCACAGAGTTAAAACTGTCTTTTGATTCAGCAGGTTGGAAACACTCTTTTTAAAGTATCTGCAAAGGGACATTTGTGAGCCCTTTGAGGCATATGGGGGAAAACCAAATATGCTAATATAAAAACTAGAAAGAAGCTATCTGGGAATCTGCTTTGGGATGTGTGGATTCATCTCAGAGACTTAAACCTTGTTTTTGATTCAGTAGGTTGGAAACACTCTTTTTGTACAATCTGCAAAGGAACATTTTGGAGGCCATTGAGGCCTATGGGAAAAACTGAATATCACCAGATAAAAAGTAGAAATAATTTGTCTGTGAAACTGATTTGCTATGTGTGGATTCATCTCACAGAGTTAACATTTCTTTTGGTTCACTAGGTTTGAAACAATCTTTTTAGAGATTTGGCAAGGAGACATTTGGGAACCCACTGAGGCCTATGAGGCAAAACGGAATATCCCCACATAAAAACTAGAAAGAAACTATCTGTGAAGGTGCTTTGTGATGTGTGGATTTGTCTCACAGCGTTTACCCTTCTTGTGATTCAGCAGGTTGGAAGCACTCTTTTGGCAGAATATTCTAAAGGACATTTGGGAGCCCATTAAGACCTATAGGGAAGCACTGAATATACCCAGATAACAACTAGAAAGAAGATATGTGTGAAACTTTCTTGTGATGTGTGGATTCAGCTCACAGAGTTAAACCTTTATTTTGATTCAGCATAATGGAAACACTCTTTTTGGAGATTCTGTGAAGTGACATTTGAAAGCCTATTGAAGACAATGGGGAAAAACCAAATATTTTCCGATTAAAAACTAGAAAGAAGATATCTGTGAAACTGATCTGTGATGTGCGGATTCATTTCACAGAGTTAAATCTTTCTTTTTATCCAGCAGTTTGGTAGCACTGTTTTTGGAGATTCTGCGAAGAGACATTTGGAAGTCCTAGGAAGCCTATGGCAAAAAAAAAAAAAAAAGGAATATCCCCAGATAAGAACTTGAAAGAAGCTATCTGTGAAACTGCTTTGTAATGTGTAAATTCATCTCGCAGAGCTAAATCTTTATTTTCATTCAGCAGGTTGAAAACACTATTTTTGTAGATTTTGGAAAGCAACATTTGGGAGCCCATTAATGCCTATGGGGGAAAGCTGATTGTCTCTAGATAAAAACTAGAAAGAAGCTATGTGTGAAACTGCTTTGTGATGTGTGGTTTTATCTCACAAAGATAAACCTTTCTTTTGATCTGGCAGGATGGAAACACTCTTTTTGGGGAATCTGTGAAGGGACATTTGGAAGTCCATTGAGACCTATGAAAAAATATAGAACATCCCCAGGTAAAAACTATTTAAAAAAATCTATCAGTGAAGCTGCTTCATTATGTGTGGATTCACCTCATGGGTTTAAACTTTTCTTTCATCCAGCAGGTCAGAAACACTGTTTTTGTAAAATCTGTGTAAGAACATTTCGGAGCCCATTAAGGCCTATAGTGGAAAACGAATATCCCCAGATAAAAACTAAAAAGAAACTATCTGTGAAACTGCTTTCTGATGTGTGGATTCATGTCACGAAGTTATACTTTTGTTTTGATTCAGCAAGTTAGAAAAAGATATTTAGGAGAATCTACAAAGCAAAATTTGGGAGCCCATTAAGGCCTAGGGAAAAACAGAATATCCCCAGATAAAAACTAGAAAGAAGCTATCTGTGAAACTGCTTTGTGATGTGTGGATTCATATCACAGAGTTGCACCTTTCTATTGATTCAGCAGTTTGGAAACACTGTTTTTGTAGAATCTGCGAAGGGTTGTTTGAGAGCCCATTGACACCTATAAGTAAAAACCACACACCCCCAGATATAATCTACAAAGAAGCTACCTGTGTAAGTGCAATGTGTTGTGTGGATTTATCTCACAAAGTTAAACCTTTCTTTTGATTCAACAGTTTGGAAATACTCTTTTTGGAAAATCTGTGAAGAGACACTTGGGATCCCCTTGATTTTCATGGGGACAAGCCAAATGACCCCAGGTAAAAACTAGAAAGAAGCTGTTTGTGAAACTGCTTTGTGATGCATGGATTCATCTCACAGAGTTCAACCTTTCTTTGGATTGAGCAGGTTGGAAACACTATTTTTGGAAAATGTGCAAAAGGACATTTTGGAGCCCATTGAGGCCCGTGGGGGAAACCAAATACCCACATGTAAAAACTAGAAAAATTATAATATTCTTTGTTATAATGAAGATGCACAGAATACTTTTAATTCTGCTATAGCTTTGAGATAACAAACACTTAAAAATGACTGTAAATCTGTGCCAATAGATTCACAATACAAAATGATATAATTTGTGACATCAATAAAACACATAGGGAGCCACAAAGAGCCAGGGTTTATATGCAATGGTAGTTATTGTTGGTAATATCTATAGTAACAACAAAGAAAATACCTGTAGTACTTACAAGTTTGAGACTCCCCTAGGCAACATGGCAAAACTCTGTCTCTATGAAAATAACAAAAATTAGCCAAGAGTGGTGGTGCATATCTGTGGCCCCAGGTACTCAGAAGGCTGAGGTGGAAGGATTGTTTGAGTTAAGCCTGAGAGGCAGAGCTTGCAGTGAGCAGAGATTGTGCCACTGCACTGCAGCCTGGGTGACAGAGCAAGACCATGTCAAAAAAAAAAAAAGGAAATACCTATAATACACATACACAAAGATACACACACACAGAGTAGTGAGAAAAGAATTAAATCATGTCATTACAAAAATCAATAATACACTCAGAAAGACAGCAAGAGAGAAAAACAGGACCAAAATAGCTGCAGGACCTAAAACAAAAAAGAAACAAAATGCAATAGGAAATCATTTCCTTTTTGGTAATGACTTTATATATAAATAAATTATGTCAATCAAAAACATACTTTCATTAAATAAATTAGTGAAACAAGATTCAACTCTTTGCTTCCAACCAATGATCAAATTATGATCTGGAATATATATAACCCGTACATGAAAGAATAAAAAAAATCAAATGTAAAGTCAAATACTGTCATAGTAAACAAAATACATGTTATATCAAAAACTTCCACAAGAGACAATAAGAAAAGAAAAATAAAAACAACAATAAAAGCAACAACAATAAAACAACATACAACAATAAAACAACAGTAACCTATGTGCCTAACATCACAGTTCCCAAATATATGAAGCAACATTTTACAGAATTGAAACATGAAATAGCCAGCACCTGATAACAGTAGATGACTTTTATATCTGACTTTCAGTAATGTAAATTAAGAGAACAAACATAAGATGAATAAGTAAACAGAGGAGTTGAGGCCGGGCGCGGTGGCTCAAGCCTATAATCCCAGCACTTTGGGAGGCCGAGACGGGCGGATCACAAGGTCAGGAGATTGAGACCATCCTGGCTAACACGGTGAAACCCCGTCTCTACTAAAAAATACAAAAAACTAGCCGGGCAAGGTGGCGGGCGCCTGTAGTCCCAGCTACTCCGGAGGCTGAGGCAGGAGAATGGCGTAAACCCGGGAGGCGGAGCTTGCAGTGAGCTGAGATCCGGCCATTGCACTCCAGCCCGGGCGGGCGACAGAGCAAGACTCCATCTCAAAAAAAAAAAAAAAAAAAAAAAACAGAGGAGTTGAACAACACAATAGAACAATTAGACCTACCAGTCATATTTATAACTCTCCACTCGACAGCAGAATATGCAATGCTTTTAATCACACATGCCACAATAATGCAGATAGACAGCCTGTTAAGTCAGAAATCTTAACAAATTTAAGCAGATGGAAATTACACAAATCATTTCTAACTATGATACAATAAAACTCGAAGTTAAAAACACTAGCATGTCAAAGAATAAGTAAAAATTAAACAACAAATTCTCAACACACTCTTGTTCAAGAGGTTATAGACTTATTATTGTTAAGATGTCACTAGTGCTGGAAGTGGTCTACGGATTGAATTTTTCTTTCTTTCTTTCTTTCTTTCTTTCTTTCTTTCTTTCTTTCTTTCTTTCTTTCTTCCTTCCTTCCTTCCTTCCTTCCTTCCTTCCTCTTTCTTTTCTTTTCTTTTCCTTTCTTTCTTTCTTTCTTTCTTTCTTTCTTTCTTTCTTTCTTTCTTTCTGTCTCTCTCTCTCTCTCTCTTTTTTGAGATGGAATTTTTCTCTTGTTGCCCAGATTGGAGTACAACGATGTGACCTCAGCTCACTGCAACCTCCCCCTCCCAGGTACAAACAATTCTCCTGCCTCAGCCTCCTCAGTAGCTGGGATTACAGGCATGTACCCCCACACCTGGCTAATGTTGTATTGTTAGTAGAGATGGGGTTTCTCCATGGCTGGTCTTGAACTCCTGACCTCAGGTGATCCAACTTCCTTGGCCTCCCAAAGTGCTAGGATTACAGGATGAGCCACCACCCCCAACTGATTCAATGTACTTCCTATCAAAATACCAATGAAACTTTTTGCAGAAGTTGTAAAATATTCTACAATTTTTATGGAATATCAAGTGACCACAAACAGCCAAACAACATTGAGAAAAAAATATGACGACAAAGGCATCACACTTTCTAATTTCAATATATACTACAAATGTATAGTAATTAAAACAGTTTGGTACTGACATAAAGGCAAATGAATGTTGAAACAGATGAGAGAGTCCCGACATAAGTCCTCATGGGTGTAGTAAACATATTTTTAAAAAATGATGTTCCAAGAATTCACAGTAAGCAAAGAACAGTCTCTTCAATAAACAGTATTGGGAATAATAAAAAATTTACATGGAAAAAATCATAAAGTTAGACCTTACCTTGCACCAAATAAAAACATAAACTCAAGGCCGGGTGCGGTGGCTTATATCTGTAATCCCATCACTTTGGGAGGCTGAGGCAAGTGAATCACAAGGTCAGGAGATCAAGACCATCTGGGCCAACATGGTGAAACCATGTCTCTACTAAAAATACACAAAAGAAAAAAAAATTACTTGGGGGGTGGTGGCACATGCCCATAGTTCCAAGTACTCGGGAGGTTAAGGCAGGAGAATCTCTGCAACCCGGGAGGCAAAAGTTTCAGTGAGCTGAGATCACACCACTGCACTCCAGCCTGGTGACAGAGCGAGACTCCACCTCAAATAAATAAATAAACTCAAAATGAATTAATTTTTGGTTGCTATTAAAATGAAATTTAAAATTTTATTTTTCAGATACTTTGCTATCAGCATACAGAGAGCTACTACTTTGCTGATTTTCTGCAACTTTACTGAATTTGTTTAGTAGTTCTAATAGTTTTTGGTGTAGTGTTTAGAGTTTTTCACATAAAAGATTACTTTGTCCACAATCAGAGACAATTTGACTTCCTCCTTTCCAATTAGTATGACTTTTATCTCTTCCTCTTGCCTAATTTCCTTGGCTAGGAATTCCAGTACTATGTTGAGTAAGAGGGATGAGAGTGGGGGTGCTCTGTCTTGTTCCAGATCTCAGAGAGAAAGCTTTCAGGTTTTGCTTATTCAGTATAATGCTATCATTGCTTTGTCATAAATGGCCTTTATTGTGTTGAGGCATATACCTTTTATTCCTAACTTACTGAGAGTTTTCATCATAATGAATGTTGAATTTCATCCAATGCTGCTTCTGCATACGTAAAAGCTACAAAAATTAAAATACTTAATGGGGTGGCTAATACTGGGTGTCGATTGGATTGGGGGATAGAAAGCACTGATTCTGGGTGTGTCTGTGCAGGTGTTGCCAAAGGAGATAAAAATTTGAGTCAGTGGGCTGGGAAAGGGAGACCCACTCTTAATTCGGTGGGCACCATCTAACGAGCGCCAGTGAATATAAAGCAGGCAGAAAAACATGAAAAGGAAAGACTGGCCTAGGCTCCCAGGCTACATCTTTCTCCCATGCTGGACGCTTCCTGCCCTCAAACATCAGATTCCAATTTCTTCAGCTTTGGGATGTGGACTGGCTCTCCTTTCTTCTCAAACTTGCAGACAGCCTATTGTGGGATCTTGTGATCTGTAAGTTAATTCTTAATAAACTCCTATATATATATATTAGTTCTCTTTCTCTACTTAAGCCCAACTAATACGCCTAGCAACAAACTTAACTAAAAAGGTGAAAGATCTCTACACTGAAAACTACAAAATGTAGATAAAAAACATAAAATGCAAATTAATAAATGAGACAATATTGTGTTTATAGACTGGAAGTATACTGTTAATATACTTGGCCAGAGTGATCTATGGACTTAATGTGATTTTTATCAAAATACAAATGACATTTTTTCACAGAAATGGAAAAAATATTCTAAACTTATATGGATCTATAAAAAACTGAATAGACAAAGCAACTTTCAGCAAAATAAGCAAAGCTGAAGGCACCACCTTATCAAACGTCAAAACTTGCTATAAAGCTATAGTAACCAAACAGCACTGTACTGGAATAAAAACAAACACATAGACTAATGTGCCTAATAAGCACAGAAGTTAATTGATGCACTTAAAGCGAACTGATTTTCAACAAAAGTGCCAAGAACACACTTTAAGGAAAAGCTAATCTTTTCAATAAATGGTGCAGAGTCATTTAAATATATATATCAGAAAAATAATACTAGACCCTTGTGCCTTGCCATATATGAAAATCAACTAAAACTAAAGACTCAAATGTAATGCCACAAATTATGAAACTATTAGATAAAAACATTAAAAAAGCTTTATAAAATTGGATCGGGAAAGGATTATTAAAATAAGACTTCAAAACATAGGCAACAAAATCAAGAATAAGCAAACAACATTATGTCAAACTAAAATGCTTTTTCATATAAAAAAAACTAAAAGATTGAAGAGACAACTTAGGTGATGAAAGAAAATGTTTTCAGGCTATACATCTGACAAAAGGCTAATATTCAGAATATATAAGAAACTTTAAAATCTCAAAATAAAACACACATAATCTAATTAAAAATATGTAAAACATCTTAATAGATGCTTGTCAAAAAGAGACACAAAAATGGCTAACTGCAACACAAAAAGATGCTCTACATTACTAATAATCGAGGAAGTGCAAATCCACACCACAATGGGGTACTTCCTCACTCCCATTAGAATGGCTATAATATAAATAAATAAATAAATAAAACAAGAAGTAGTGAGGATATAAAAAAAGAGTGAACGTATACATTGTTGGTGCAATTTTAAATTAGTATGGCCATTATAGAAAACAACATGGACGTTTCTGAAAGACATTAAAAATAGAACTATTATATGATCCAGTAATTTTACTCCTGGGTGTATATCCAAAAGAAAGGATATCACTGTGCCAAAAAGATATTTGCATTCCCATGTTTATTACAGAACTATTTATAATAGCTTACGTATGGAATCAATTCAAATGTATAGCAATAGATAAATGGATAAAGATAATGTGCTATATATACACAGTGAAATACTATTCAGCCACAAGAAAGGATAAAATTCTGTCAGTTAAAACAGCATGGATGAACCTTGAGGATATCGTGTTAAGTAAAATAAGCCACATAGAGAAACACAAATACTTTATGATCCTATTATCTCACTCATTTGAGGAATCTGAAAAAAAGAGTTGATATAAGCAAAGAGTACAACAGGGGTTACTAGAGACTGAAGCAGAAGGTTGGGGAAAGGCTGCTTAACAGGTATTGTGTTACAATTAGATAGGAGAAATAAGGTTTTGTTTTCTATTACACAGTAGAATAATAACAATTAATGAAAAGGTATTGCATGTTACAAAATAGCTAAAAGGGACCAGTTATGGTGGCACATTCCTGCAATTCATACTTTTTGGGAGATTGAGGTAGGAGAATCACTTGAAGTCAGAAGTTCAAGACCAGTCTGGACAACAAAGTGCAACCCCATCTCTATGAAAAATAAAAACATTATCCAGGCATGGTGGCAGGTTCCTGTAGTCTCAGCTAATTGGGAAGCTAAGGTTAGAAGATTGTTTGAAGTTACAGTGAGCTATGATTGCACTACTGCACTCCAGTCTGGGTGTTAGAGCAAGATCCTGTCTCTAAAAAAAAAAATCAATAAAGATAAAATAAAATAGCTAGAGAAGAAGCTTTTGAATGTTTTCACCACAAAAATAACAAATGCATGAAACAATAAATATACTAAGTACTCTGATTTTTATTATTATTATCTTTTTCTTGTTAAAAGTTTTCTTTTTATTATTATTATTATACTTTAAGTTCTACGGTACATGTGTACAACATGCAGGTTTGTTACATATGTATACACGCATTAGGAGATATACCTAATGTAAATAATGAGTTAATGGGTGCAGCACACCAACATGGCACATGTATACATATGATTTTTATTATTATACAAGATATATATATATATAATTGTTTCCCCAAAATATGTACAATTACATGTGTCAATTTTAGAAAATGAATGAAGACTACAATGTAAAACCTATAGCTGTAAACTTCCTAGCACAATACAGAAGGGTGAAGCTTCATGACAATGGGTCTTGACAATAATTTGGGGGATGTAATATCCATGGATCAGACAACAAAAGCAAGGGAATACACATGGTACTGAATCAGTGTGTCAGAAATATCCCACACAGGCAAAGCAGAACATGGAATAGATATTTGCACATTTATGTACATTGTAGTATTACTCACAGACATACTACCTGGAAGCAAATGTGTCTTTACGGATGAGTAGGTTCAACAAACAGGGCACGTATATTCACTGGGATAGCATTCAGCCTTAAAAATAAGGAAATCTTGAACACTACTACAATGAGGACAAATCTTGAAAACATTCTGTTAAGTAAAATAAGACACTCAACAAGGAAGACTGCATAATTACACTTATGTAAAATATTTAGTCAAACTCATAGAAACCAAGTGTTGTAGTCTCAGCAGTGCACCAAGACCTAACAGTCTCTCATCTGAGATAACACACAGTCATTTGTTCTACCTCTAAGGAGATTAAGGAGCGTGAACACAAAGGTGAGGTTAGAGTGAAAGTTTAGTAAGCAAGAAAGGAAAGCTCTTTGCCAGAAAAGATAGGTGTCTGAACGGGGTACACTCTATGAGGCTGGGGTCCAGGGTTTTTATGCACTGGGAGGGGAAGGGAATGTGCCTAGTTCACAGGTTGTGTTGAGAAACGAGTGGCTCAACTGGCCCAGAACCTTGGCCCGGGACCAATCGAGCTGAAGGGATGATTCATAGTTGCTGCTTAGCTCGGCCTAGGACTTATCAGAATCTAGGGTGAAGGCTAGGCACGGGAGCAATCAGGGCTGAAGGAATTATTCACAGAGGTCAGACTTACAGTACAAATAAAGGAGAGTGTCGCCCGGAACTCACCATAGCTCACTGTGCCCGTGCTCACAAAAGGAGAAGAAACTTTTTCCTGGCAGCCTATTGATTGTACAAAGGACAAAGGTCTTTTCTTTCCTTTCTTTTTCTTTTTTTTTCTTTTGTAGTTTTGCTCTTGTTGCCCAGGCTAGAGTGCAATGGTGTGATCTCGGCTCACTGCAACATTCACCTCCTGGGTTCAAGCGATTCTTCTGCTTCAGCCTTCCAAGTAGCTAGGATTACAGGCATGAGGCACTATGCCCAACTAATTTTGTATTTTTTTAAGTAGAGACAGCGTTTCTCCATGTTGGTCATGCTGGTCTCGAATTCCCGACCTTAGGTGATCCACCCACCTCTGCCTCCCAAAATTGCTGGGATGACAGGCATGAGCTGCCGTGCCTGACCAAGCAAAGACATTTCAATGCCAGGTAGATCTTGTTTCTTTATCTGAGTGAGCTGGAGATTTGTGCATGTTTGTATCCAAATGGGCCAGGGGTTTTGCTATCTGTGCAGCCGTGGGCATGTCTCCAAGCACAACATCATGTGCTACTTCCCTTGTTAGTGCCTGCAGCTTGATTTTTTTTTTTTTTTTGAGGCTTCTTTTTACATTATGCAGGGATGAGGCACTGTCTCAAGGACCAGGGACTCTCCAAAGACCGTTCTCTTGCTATCTACCTAAGGCAAGCTAAGTAACTTCTTTCATAAGTAATGAGTATTCACTTTTGCTTTTGTAGGAAAAAATTATCTAAAACCTATTGCAAGACAGTAGAACTATACTTACCATTTATAAAACATATACTTAAAATGTTAGACATGACAATGACATTATTTTTACTACAATTAGAAATTTAAAACTACCTAAAAAACAAAGTTACAAAATCTTTCAAACATCACCTTCAAATATCAAAAAGTTCTTCTCACATAATTATATAGATTTCAACTATAAGTAGGTTGTGAATTTAAGATTATCACAATCACTAGAAACCAAGAAAATAGGGAAATGTATAGCACTAATGTCCACATCAAAAAGCTAGAAAGAGCCAGGTGTGGTGGCTCACGCCTGTAATTCCAGCACTTTAGGAGGCTGAGACAGGCAGATCACTTGAGGCCAGATGTTCAAGAACAGCCTAGACAGCATGATAAAACCGCATCTCTACAAGAAATACAAAAATTAGCTGGGTGTAGGTGAGGCATATTTGTAATTTCAGCTACTTGGGAGGCTGAGACAGCAGAAATCACTTAAAACTGAGAGGTGGAAGTTGCAGTGAGCTGAGATCATGCCACTGTACCTTAGCCTGGGCCAAAGAGTAAGACTCTGCCAAAATAAATAAATAAATAAAATAACTAGAAAGATCTAAAGTTAACAGCCTAACATCTCAATTAAAAGAAATAGAAAACTGAGAGAAAATGAACCCGAAAGCTAGCAGAAAACAAGAAATAACAAAGATCAGAATTGAGCTGAAGCAGATAGAGACACTGAAAACTCTTCAAAAAAAAAAAAAAAAAAAAGAACCAATCCAGGAGCTGGTTTTTCTTTTGAAAAAAATTAATAAAATAGATGGAACACTATCTAGGCAAATAATAAGAAAAGAGAGAAGAATCAAACACAATTATAAATAATAAGGGAGATATCATCACTGACCCACAGAAATATGAACAACCATCAGAGAATACTATAAACACCTCTAAGCAAATAAACTAGAACATCTAGAAGAAATAGACAATTTCCTTGCAAAATAAACCCTCCCCAAGACTGAACCAGAAAGAAACTGAATCACTGAATAGATCAATAATGTGTTCTGAAACTGAGGCAGTAATAAATAGCCTATGAACAAAAAAAGCCCAGGACCAGATGGAGTTGCAGCTGAGTTTGACCAGAAGAATAAAGAAGAGATGATAACCTTTCTCCTAAAACTATACAAAAAGATTGAAGACAAAGAAATTCTTTCTAACTCACTATATCAGGCCAGGATCATCCTGATACCAAAATCCAGCAAAGAAAAAACAACAACAACAAAGCGTCATGCCAATATCCTTGATGAACACTGATGCAAAAATCCTCAACAAAACACTGGCAAACCAAATCCAGCAGCACATTACAAAGCACATCCACCACAATCAATTTGACTTTATCCCTGGGATACAAGGTTGGTTCAACATATGCAAATCAATTAATGTGACTCATCACGTAAAGAGAACTAAATACAAAAACCACATGATTATCTCAATAGATGCAGAAAAGGCATTCAATAAAATTCAACATTCCTTCACATTTAAAATTCTCAATAAACTAGGTACTGAAGAAACATACCTCAAAATAATAAGAGCCATATACAACAAACCCACAGCCAATATCATACTGAATGTGCAAAAGCTGGAAGCATTTTCTCTGAAAACTGGCACAAGGAAAGGATGCCCTCTGTCACCATTACTATTCAACATAGTATTGGAAGCCTTGGCTAGGAAAATCATGCAAGAGGAAGAAATAAAGAGCATTCAAATAGAAAGAGAGGAAGTCAAGATATCTTTGTTTGCAGATGACCTGATCCTACATGTAGAAAACCTCATTGTCTCAGCCAAAGAGCTTATGAAGCTGTTAAGCAACATCAGCAAAATCTCAGGATATAAAAGCAATGTGTAAAAGTAGCTAGCATTCCTATACACAAACAACAGGCTAGCAGGGAGCCAAATCATGAATGAACTTTCATTCATAATTGCTACAAAGAGAACAAAACACCTAGGAATACAGCTAAGAAGCAAAGTGAAGGACTTCTTCAAGGAGAACTACAAACAACTGCTCAGAGAAATTAGAGTGGATACAAAACCAATGGAGAAACATTCCACGCTCATGGACAGGAAGAATCAGTATCATGAAAATGACTATATTGCCCAAAGTAATTTATAGATTCAGTGCTATTTCCATTAAACTACTATTGACAAGTCACAGAATTAGAAAAAAGGAAAAAAACTTTTAAAGATCATATGGAACCCAAAAAGAGCCCAAACAGCCAAGCCAACCCTAAGCAAGAAAAAAAAAAAAAAAAAAAAAGCTGGAAACATCACTCTACCTAACTTCAAACTATACTAGAAGGGTACAGTAACCAAAACAGCATGGTATGGTACAGAAACAGATACATAGACAAATGAAACAAAATAGCCTAGAAATAAAGCCACAAACCTACGGCAATCCGATCTTTGATAAACTCAACAAAAACAAGGAATTAGGGAAAGGGCTCCCTATTCAATAAATGGTGCTAGGAGAACCAGCTAGCCATATGCAGAGAATTAAAATTGGAACCCTTCCTAACACTATATACAAAAATTAATTCAAGATGGATTAAAGACTCAAATGTAAAACCCAAAACTATAACAACACAGAAGAAAAAATCTAGACAATACCATTCAGGATATAGGCATGGGCAAAGATTTTATGACAAAAAGGCCAAAGCAATAGCAACAAAAGCAAAAATTGACAAATTGGGTCTAATTAAACTAGAGAGCTTCTGAAGAGCCAAAGAAGCTATCATCAAGTTAACGACCTAGAGAATGGGAGAAAAATTTTGCAACCTATCCATCTGACAAATATCTAATATTCAGAATCTGTGAAGGACTTAAATAAAATTTACAAGAGAGAAACAAACAACCCCATTAAAAAGTGGTCAAAGGACATGAACAGACATATCTCAAAAGAAGACATACATGTGCCCAACAAACATGAAAAGCTCAACATCACTGATAATTATCAAAACCACAACGAGATACCATCTCACACCAATTACAATGGCTATTAATAAAGAGTCAAAAATAGCAGACGCTGGTGAGGTTGTGGGGAAAAGGGAACACTTTTACACTGTTGGTGGGAGTGTAAATTATTTCAAGCATTGTGGAAGAGAGTGTGGAGATTCCTCAAAGACCTAGAAGCAAAAATACCATTTGACCCAGCAATACTATTACTAGTTATACACCCAAATGAATATAAATCATCCTATTTTAAAAATGCATGCACACACATCTTCACTGCAGCACTATTTACAATAGCAATGTCAGGTAATCAATCTACATGCCCATCAATGATAGACTGGAAAAAGAAAATATGGTATATATTCAGCATGGAACACTTTGAACACATAACGTGTAATGAGATGGTGTCCCTTACAGGGAAACGGTTGGAATTTGAAGCCATTACTCTCAGCAAAGTAATGCAGGAACAGAAAACCAAACACCGCTTGTTATTATTCTCACTTAATAGTGGAAGCACATCAATGAGAACCCATGGAAACATCAGGAAAAACAACACACACTGGGCACCTGTTTCATGACATAGGGTAGGGGAGGGTGAGCATCAGGAAGAATAGCTGTGGATGCTGGGCTTAGTACCTAGGTGATGAGATGATCTGTGCAGTAAACCACGATGGCACATGTTTATCTATGTAAAAATCCTGCATAACCTACACATGGACTCCCAAAACTTCAAAAAAAAAGTTGAAACAACAAATGCCTATCTGGTGGATTCTCTATGTTAGACCCAAACTGAGGAACCTGAAGCTGCCACTGGGGGAATCTGGGTTGGAGGCACCATGGGGGGCTGCTGCCAAAGCCATCCACCCTCCCTACAGGACACCTCCTTTCCTGGCCAATGATGGAAATGAGAGAGGGACTACAAAGAGCTGTGGAAGTCAGACTCTTGGGAACTGGAGTAGGCCCCAGCCCATGCCCCCCAGGCCAGCCCAGCCAGTGTGCCCGCCAGTCTTCCCACCCAGCCAGCCCAGCCCTCAGTATTGTTAGATGGAACATGGCTCCATCATCACCTAGGCATGTAGGGAAGATGGCCTGATCCTTACCAAGCAAGGCCTGGTCTCCAAAGTCCTCTCTTAAGAGCCCTCATGTTTGTCACATCCTACAAGGCCCCTTTTTGCTCTTCTTGCACCCAACATGTTGGCCAGTCAAGTTCCCCCACTGAGCTCTCCAAACATAACGAGGAAGCCAACACCATGGCTAAGTCAGATCATCTCCAGGGTCTCCAGTATCAGTTTTATCAGATCCTAGCAACCTGCCTGCTCCCAGAGGTGACAGAGAAAGGTCAAAGAAAGATCTGTATGGTCACTGACCTGGATGAAACCCTTGTGCATAGCCCTTTAAGCCAATCAGCAATGCTGACTCCCTAGTGCCTGTAGAGATTGAGGGGACCACACACCAGATCCACGTGCTCAAGAGGCCTTATGTGAATGAATTCCTGAGATGAATGCAGCAACTCTTTAAATGTGTTCTCTTCATTCCAGCCTGGACAAGTATGCAGATCCTGTGATGGGTCTGCTGGACCAGTGTGGGTTGTTCTGCAGCTGCTTATTCCATGAGTTGTGTTTGTTCCACCAGGGCTGCTATGTCAAGGACCTCAGGCATCTGGGGAGGGACCTGAGGAAAACTTCATCCTGGACAACTCGTCTGCTTCTTACATCTTCCACCCAGAGAATGCAGTGCCTGTGCAGTCCTGGTTTGATAATATGACAGATAGCAGCTGCTGAACCTGATAGCAATCTTCGAGGAGATGAGTGGAGCAGAGGGCGCCTACATTAGCCTTGTACAGCAGTGGGCCCTTAGCCTTCCCTGCTTCCCAGCAATGGCCATTGCAATAGGAGACTTCTCCACACTGTGCCTTTATGATCAGCCTGACAGGGTGGAAGCTGGAGCACTTAGCCACGTGAGCCTGGAAGAAGTGAGAAGTGATTGAAAAGAGCTTTAGGACAGCTTAGATGCTGAGTGGGTGAATGCCAGACCAAGGATGCCCAGAGCTACCTGCCATCAAGTTGTTGGGTTCTCAAGATGTATGTGTGAGAGGAAGACAGCATGTGTGTTTTGCCATGAACTGTGGCCCCACATGTATAGTGTTTCAGTGGGGGAGAAACTGAAAGACAAAGACTCTTCCCAAGTTAGCTTATCTCCTCTCCTGTCACCCTATGACCACTGAGCTAAGTAGGGATGAAGACTATTGAAGGCTCCATTGCAAACCTGGTCTTTCCTTGGTGTTGCAAGGCCTATGCCAAGGAGACAGGAAGGGTATGTCTTTGGGTGTTCCAGGCACACACCTTTCTGAAATATTTCTCCAGCCAGTTATTGCAGACAAAAACTGACATTTCAGGGACGATGGAGACTTATGTCCAGACCAGTACGCAAGTCATCAGGTCTTGTGGCCCAAAGGCTGTCCTTACTTACCTCCAGCCAAGTGCCTGGGATGGATCCTTTCTGCATCTCCCCAAGGCTCAGGTTGTCTCCCTGCCCTACAAGAGAGCAGATAAATGATTTCTTTTCTTTTGACTCAGTTTTAAAATTATCTTTCAACTACAAAAAAGACTATCCAAAACTGAAAAAAAAAAAAAAAAGGAAAAAAAGATGTCATACTTACATAGGTGAAAAACACACAGATATGTCTATAAGCAACAGAAATGGCTAATTCACATGTAAATTAAACATCATATTGTCGTCAAGTGTACCGAGTTAAAAAATTATCATTCAACTCATAATATCAAGCTTTAAAAGCAAAAATACAATTAACCGACCTGAGAAAACACACCTCCCCAGAAAAGAAACAAAATAACACAGAATTGAAAATAAGGAGAGACTTTAATAGGCAAAATCCTGAATACAACATAGATATACAATGAAAAATAATTCTTTAGATATCTACAGCTTTCAACGGTGTGCACTCATGAAAAGCAGACATTTCAAGTCATTGGTGTTTAATAAATGGCAGTAAAATTACACAGAAAATACATTACAATCATTAACAACAGGCTCTAATGAGAAGATTTTAATAAATAAGCACTAAAAAGACAGGTGAGTTTTATTATGTTGTCAATATGTTGCTGCTATTCTTACCACAAAATGCAATAAAACTATATGACAATAATATAGCTTTCAGGAGCTAAAAAAGTTTTATATTTTCAATTAAAAGAATAGCATACATTTTGCAAAATACGATGAGCATTATTGAAGTATAAAGTAAATATTTGCCATTAAAATATACCATCATTTAGATACAGACTAAAAAAAGAATATAACTTTTAACGATTCCTTTCTGCCTACAGTGGGCTTAAAATTACAACCAAAAATTTTAATAAATATGTAGCACCTACAAGAAATTTTATTTACAGCTTACATAATGTGTAAATTTGAGCAATTTATTTTAGAACTTTTGAATCTAAAAATCACAAGCTTGACATTCATTTCAGAAAGTGAAACACAAAGGAGAGTAACATAAGCAAGAGGACAGAATGGGAGGTCCTGCATGCACATCCCACACAACATAATGCGGCAGTCACAGCAAACATAAGTGCATTTATGAAAGCCTTGAGATCCAGTTCAGAGTTTGTGGCACTCAGATGGAGGCAAAGACCAAGGAAGACATCTTCAGAGGGTAAGCACTTGACCAAGTGGCAGACTTGCCAATCATGGTCCCGGCTTCAAAAGAGAACACTGCCACACTTACTTTAGACTTGGCTATAACTTACTTGGCTTTGGTCCTGCCACTGCAACAATCTGCCAAAAACCCAAGAGAATTCATACTCACCTGAGATTTAGGTGACAGGCTTACAGAACTTGGTTCTCTCTGTAGTCCCTGAATCAGGCAAAACACACCTTCTTTACTTCTCCAGCCATGGTCTGCAAGAAATCTTCACATTGATATGATGAAATGCTAGCTAACAATATGAAAAATAATAAATTCTACATATCACTAAAAATGGTAAATACATACTGAAATTCAGAAGACTCTAAATTGTTATCATCTTAAACTAGGCTGCTAAAATACAAGATGTTTTACATAAGTCTCATGATAACCACTAGGAAAAAATGTAGTAAAGAAAAAGAGAATAGAATTAAAACATATATAAAAAAATAAAAATTTGATATGGTGGCTCCTGCTTATAATTCCAACACTTTGGGAGGCCAAGGTGGAAGAACCATAAGCTCCAGAGTTTGAGACCAACCTGAGCAAAATGAGGAAACCTTATTTCTACAGAAAAAATGAGTGGGGTGTTGTGGTACTCGTCGGTAGTCCAAACCACTTGGGTGGCTAAGGTGGGAGGATTGCTCCAGCACAGGAGGTTGAGGCTATAGTGAGCTGTGATATGCCACTGCACTTCAGTCTGAGCAAGAAAGCAAAACTTTGCCTCAACAAAAATCAACAATACCACAGGAAAGACAGAACAAGAAAAAAAGAAGCAAATGTAAAATGGACAGAAAACTACAAATTTGCAATAGTAACCGCTTACCTATCACTACTTTACACATAAAACAGATTAAGTTATCTACTAAACAGGTACTGTTATAGACTGAATGTCATCTCCAAAATTTAGGAGAAAATTTAAAAGCCAATGTGATAGAATTAAGAGATGGAACCTTTAAAAATTAATTAAAGTATAAGCACTCTGCTCTCATGAATGGATTAATGGTCTTATAATGGCAATGGGCTGATTATAACGAGAATGGGTCTGTTATAAAAAAAAAAAAAAAAAAAAAAACTCTCTCTCCCTGACATCTTTGGCCAAGTTATTAACCAGCAACAAGACCTTCGATACATACCAGTGTCATGTTCTTTTGCCTTCCCAGCCTCCAGAATCATGAGTCAAATAAATTTCTATTATTTATTAATTACCAGTCTGTGATATTCTGCTATGGCAACAGAAAAGAGACTAAAACAGACAGAGTGGATGAATGAATCTTTTAAACCCTATAATATGCTGCTTACAGGAGATTCACTTCTGAATTAAGAGCATTGGCTAAAAGTGGAAGGATAGAAAATGATATTCCATGCAAATAATAACCAAAGGAGTGCATTGGTAGTTAAGCTTAAATTAGACAAAATAGACTTTCTAACATCTGTAACAAGCATGAAATGAGTTTCATGCATTAGATTTAGAAAAATCTAAAACCTAACTCACTATCCAGGCTGAAACAAATCACTATCCAGGCTGAAACAAAATGCAGTCTTAACCAATTATACACCTGCAATTAACCTCTGATTACATAACCAGGAAATTTCCATCTGGATAGTTAAAATAGGGCGACTACATAACTGTAACCAGTTCTTGAACTTGGATTGCTTTCTTACGCACCTTATAAAAGCCTTTCCTTCATGCCCCTTCGGTGTACCACAAATCATGGCTGGGTGCTTTCCATTTCACCAGTCGCTGTTTGCTCAAATAAACTGGTTAACGTTTTAACACGGACTCCCGTTAAGTTTTAACAAGAAAGACTGGGGACCTCACACGGCCGCAGCTCCTGCCACGCACACACCCAGTGGCGGTTCTGCCCTGATGACTCACCTGGCATCCCTGAACAATCTGGGAAATTCTCAGGGCTGTGGGCGCAGAGCAGGGCGCTGCAGAACGACTGGACCGGACGAGAGGGGCGGGTCGCGGGGATCCCCGCTGCTGGCCCAGAGGCCATCTTGCAGCCACAGGGGACTGAGGGCTAAGCCGCCGGAGACCCGGATCTGACTGTGGGGAGGCCGGTAACGCCGGTTTCACAGATCACTTTCCCTTCTCGGGATGCCTAACCCTGCATACTCACCATTTCCCAGCTCCTAGGACGTCCGGGCAACTTAACTATGCGTCCCCAAGGATCTACAGCACACAGGGCAACAGGGACTGTGAGGGAGTTTCCCGGGGATCCCAAAGTGCAGGAGGCTTAAGAGTGGAGACGGAACCCAAGCTCCTGCGACAGCACCAGCGAGAGACAAGGCCCCGCCAAACTCCGGAAGCCACGCCCTCCTCTCCTCTCCAACTGCACACCTGATTGGGTGATTCCCACACCAGCGTCACTGATTGAATAAAACACCAGGACCCACCCAACCCCGCCCCACCCCTGCTGGTACCCCCACTCACCCTCAGCGTTAGTGTACTCTTGTTTCTTTGTTTTACTTTAAGTTCTGGGATACCTGTGCAGAACGTGCAGGTTTGTTACGTAGCTTGACATGCGCCATGGTGGTTTGCTGCACCTATCAATCTGCGGTCTAGGTTTTAAACCCCGCATGCATTAGGTATTTGTCCTAATGATCTCTCTCCCCTTGACCCAAACCCCCTAACAGGACCCAGTGTGTGATGTTTTCTTCCCTGTGTCCATGTGTTCTCATTGTTCAACTCCCACATATGAGTGAGAATATAAGGTGTTTGGTTTCCTGTTCCTGTGTTAGTTTGCTGAGGATAATGGTTTTCAGCTTCAATCACGTTTCTGCAAAGATCATGAACTCATTCTTTTTTATGACTGCATAGAATTCCATGGTGTATATGTGCCACATTTTCTTTTTCCAGTCTATCTTTGATGGGCATTAGGTTTGGTTCCAAGTCTTTGCTACAGTAAACGGTGCTGCAATAAACATACATATACATGTGTCTTTACAGTGCAATGATTTATATTCCTTTGAGTGTATACCCTAGTAATGAGATTGCTGGTTCAAATGGTATTTCTGGTTTTAGATCCTTGAGGAATCACCACACTGTCTTCCACAACGGTTGAACTAATTTACACTCACTCCAGCAGTGTAAAAGCATTTCTATTTCTCCACAGCCTCACCAGCATCTGTTGTTTTCTGACTTTTTAATAATTGCCATTCCAATTGTTTCTTGGCCACATAAATTTCTTCTTCCTCCTCCTCCTCCTCCCCCTCCTCCTCCTCCTCTTCCCCTCCTCCTCCTCTTCCCCTCCTCCTCCTCCCCTCCTCCTCCTCCTCCCCTCCTCCTCCTCCTCCCCTCCTCCTCCTCCTCCTCTCCCCTCCTCCTCCTCCCTCCTCCTCCTCCTCCCCTCCTCCTCCTCCTCCCCTCCTCCTCCTCCTCCTCTCCTCCTCCTCCTCCTCCTCCTCCCCTCCTCCTCCTCCTCCTCCCCTCCTCTCCTCCTCCCCTCCTCCTCCTCCTCCTCCTCCTCCCCTCCTCCTCCTCCTCCTCCTTCTTCTTCTTCTTCTTCTTCTTCTTCTTCTTTCCTCTTCGTATTCCTATTCTTCTTCTTCTTTTTGAGACAAAGTCTTTCTCTGTCACCTAGGCTGGACTGCATTTGCAGGATCTTAGCTCACTGCAACATCTGCTTCCCAGGTTCACGTGATTCTCCTCCCTCAGCCTCCCGAGAAGCTTGATTACAGGCACCTGCCAACACGTCCGGCTGATTTTTTGTTTTTGGTAGAGACAGGCTTTCACCATGTTGGCCAGGCTGGTGTGGAACTCCTGAACTCGTGATCCACCTGCCTCCACGTCCCAAAGTGCTGGGATGACAAGTGTGAGCCACCATGCCCAGCCACATGTCTTCTTTTGAGAAGAGTCTGTTCATATCCTTTGCCCACTTTTGATTTTTTTTTTCTTGTGAATTTGTTTAAGTTCCTTGTAGATTCTGGATATTAGTCCTTTGTCCAATGAATAGGTGACAAAAATTTTCTCTCATTCTGTAGGTTGCCTGTTCACTCTGATGATAGCTTCTTTTGCTGTGCAGAAGCTCTTTAACTGGATCTCATTTGTCAATTTTGGCTTTTGTTGCAATTGCTTTTGGTATTTTAGTCATGAAGTCTTTGCTCATGCCTATATCCTGAATGGTATTGCCTAGGTTATCTTCTAGGGTTTTTATAGTTTGGGGTTTTACATTTCAGACTTTAATTCATCTTGAGATAATGTTTGTATAAGGTGTAAAGAAGAGGTCCAGTTTCTGTTTTCTGCATGTGGCTAGGCAGTTTTTTCAGCACCATTTGTTAAATATGCAATCCTTTCCCCATTGCTTCTTTTTGTAAGGTCTGTCGAAGATCCGATGGTTGTAGATGTGTGGTGTTATTTCTGAGGTCTCTGTTCTGTTCCATCAGTCTATATATCTGCTTTGATACCAATGCCATGCTGTTTCAGTTACTGTAGCCTTGTTGTATACTTTGAAGTCTGGTAGCATGTTTTGTGCTGTTTTGGTTACTGTAACCTTGTAGTATAGTTTGAAGTTTGGGAGCATGATGCGTCAAGCTTTGTTTTGTTGCTTAAGATTGTCTTGGGTGGACAGGAAAACAGGCTCAAATAGTTGTGGTCACATGCCCAGAGTATCACAGCTAATTAAGAATTGAGCTGAGACTTGAAATGCACATGTTCTTTGCCGTACCTGGGTCTGTTGTTTAATGCATCTTAGCAGCTATTTAAGGGTAGGAAGTAGAATATTTGGACATCTTTTAAACAACTTTTCAGCATTTTGACAATGCAGGAAAGACCTTCATCCGATCCCTGAGCCCCTTTCTCACCATGCTGCACCCCACTGCTGGCCACATCATGGGGTGGCCATTAGGAATCAGGTGGGCAGTGGGGGCTGGGAATAAATAAGGAAGAATTACGTTGCCCAAATTTACTCATCTTAGAAATGGTCTACAACCATGCTGTGTGAAGTGGTTATTCCAGGGTAATTGTGCCCTGACTGTGCTGCATCTCAGTCTGACTTGTCTTTTTGAAAATCACTGGATTACTGTCATTAATGGGGGTATTTCTCTATTTCAAAACAGCCACTGTCCTCTGCAGGTGTCCTGATTTGATTTGCTAGTTTAGACCCAGAAGGTAGCAGTGAGAAAATGTTTGGGCCACATCAGAATGCCTATTCCCAGCTGGAGAATACATAGAAATTTCTTAATACTATCTAACAGTATTCTCAATAACCATTATATTTAACAGTGACAGCTTGGAAGGCAGGGTGGGACACCGATGACACAATCTTCAAAGTTTAATTGGGTTATAAGGTTTTTGTTGTTGTTGTTCTTGTTTTCTTTTGCTTTGTTTTTGGATACACGGTCTTGCTCTGCTGACCAGGCTGGAGGGCAGTGATGCAATCATAACTCATAATTTCATTGTAACAATTCTTTAAAAATATTTTTGGCTGAGTTCGGTGACTCACAACTGTAATCTAAACACTTTGGGAGGCCAAGGTGGGATGATCACTTGATCCCAGGAGTTCAAGAAGAGTCTGGGCAACATAAATAAGCTCAGTCCCTAGAAAAAATTTCAAAAATTGGCTGGGTGTAGTGTTGAATGCCTGTAGTCTCAGCTACTTGAGAGGCTGATATGAAAGGATCTCTCAAGCCTAAGAGTTTGAGGCTGCAGTGACCCATGATTCAGCTACTGCACTGACAGAGTGATATGTGTGTGTGTGTATATGTGTGTGTGTGTGTGTGTGTGTGTATATGTGTGTGTGTGTGTGTATAAAAAATATGAATGTGAAAAAAAACTCAAGTGTGGGAGAAAAGTGGAAGCCCATGGTAGGGGATGTGGAGAAAGGTGAGTGTGGTTCCAGCAACTCAGTGAGACTTCGTTTTCCATCTTGAAGAACCACCCATCCACACTGAAATCATAGCCTAGCACACACCAGTTCTCACACTACACCTGCTGGGATACCACTATGTACCATTTTTTTAAAAATAAAATCTTTCACCTAGGATGAGGAGAAGAGAAAATGAGGGTTTCACATCTAAAGACTTCATTTTCTTTATGAAACCACAGCCACTTGTCATTTCAGTTTTCCAAAGGCGACTGATGGCACTCAACATCTTAATGAATCAACCAGGAAAAATGGGCCTCTGAAGTGAGGAGGAGGCACAATGGTAACTAACCCCAATCCATTCTCAGCTTTACGTGGTGCCTGTATCTCAAGAAGTGGTGTTAGCCATGTGAACCATGTTCACTAAACAAGTCCAGAAGAAAGAATATTTAGTACAACACAACCATGAGGCTGCAAATCAAACTGGTAGTGGAATCATGCATGAGGATTCAGTGCAAAGACACTGGGGGCTACCCTTGGGTGTCGCTTAAAACTTTGAAGTAAAGGACATTTTTTTTTTTCCAATTGGCACAGGGAAACTAATAAACATTAGAATTGAAATCTGTTTTTCTTTCCAAAATTTCTAAGACATAGAAGACTCTCTAAACACTCCAAAAGACATTCAGATAGACATGCAGCTGAGGACCTGCCTGCTCTGCAGAGGGATGCCTGACCAGCAGCGACCAACTGTAATAGCTTTAAACTCCTCCTCTCATAGGGACAGGCCACCCTCACACACACCCCCTTAATGCATGGGCTCTGACTGTCAGGTGCACCTGGGGGACTGCCTTCCTCCCATCTCATTAGCTCTCCAACAAAGTCCAGCTCACTCTAAAACCTACCCTAGGATGGTATGTTGTAGACTCTCCTCGATTCTCCCAGTGCAGTGTGACTTCAGGAGAGTGCCCACCCATCCTCTTACCTCAACTGATGTGAAAAGGGCCGGTAACCAGGCAGTTAGATGTTCAGTGACACTCTCATGAGCCTGGTAGGTGGCAGCTGGGTAAACCCCAGCTGAGTGCCTGTGATTCTACCCTCTTACCTCCCACTCAAGTGACATTATAAGCATTTAATCATATATAGTGACATATATAATTTTACATTTGATCTAATTTACACATATGCTTCTTTTCATAACATTCCTAACAGCAGCCCTCACAACCAAATGAGTCTAGGTTATAGAACACACGGGTGAGCTGGGGTAACAGGTTTCACTTATTTTATTCCAATGTGAAATGAAGAAGTGATGGTTTAAAAACAAGACAAAGCTGTTTATCAGCTGTGGGGTTGCTACACTCGCTAGCTCATGCTCACTTCCTTTCAAACAAGGTATCTAGACATACCATATTCATAAGTAGCTCTTTGCAAAACCCCAGGCAGAAGGCCCAGTCAGACACAGCTCCCTCAGGCTTACAGGGTGGCAACTTCCTCCTCCATGTTAGTCTCTGACAGCAGACAAGGGAACGAGCACAGCAGTGGGGAACTGGGAGCCACCAGAGATCATAGGGATTACCCAAACTCTCCAGAGGTATTCTCTGTAGAAGGGGTTGTGTGGTAAGGACCAGGTATGGAGCTGGGTTCCAGAGAGAGGTGACAACCACTTCTGTATCTCTAAATTTGCCCCAGGATCCATGATCCAGCCCTGATTTACCCCAGGCCCTTCACCCATGCTACTCCCACTGTGTGTTAGGCAGCTCGAGTTAAAATGGGAGAAAAATACATTCAGATTGTGGCCTCCACGTATTCCCATCTGGTGTGCAGAGAGTATGGAAGGAAGTCGGGGCCTGTGGCAGTGTGTTTTGCTGTGCCTGAGGGTAGGCAGGCCAGGGCTGGGCATGTGGATGTCTCCAGGACCATCACTGCTCACTCCCTCTCCCTCACCCGGAACTACAACCTGGGCAGGCTATCATGATTAATACAACCACGTCAAGCTCTCATCCCGTCAGAAAACTAATGTGCACCTAATCCTAGTCCTATGCAGATCCCTGGCTTCCTATCCCAGGACACAGAAAAGCCTCTTATCTTTTTTACTTAAAACCTGGAACTTAAGCCAGATTGGGCCTGGGTATAGTGGCAGCAAAAGAAGCAGCCAGATATATACACTCCAGATGTATACTCTCATGGGCACGGGCACATTCCACACTTGCTGGAGGATGAGAGGCCTGAGAGACACCTGTTTCCCAGCTGCTAACTGATGTCCACCCACCCCATTCACGTGTCTTCATTTAGGTCTCTGCATACTATATTCGTTCAGCCAGTGCAAACACGTCTTCTGGGGGGGCATCATTAATTGCAGCACCAGCCCCACTTGTTCTGGAAGGGGGTCAGGAGGAATCTGGACAGCTCCTAATCCCCCAGGACAAAGGAGATGCCCCCTTTACAGCACTCACATCCAGCAGCACCATTTCTGGATACTTTTTTCAGACGAAAGCAGCATGAGGTAGCAAACATGGTGTTACAGACTCAAAGCCATGGAGAGCTAGCTGCTGGAGAAGCGGCAGAGGGCAGACACATCTGTGGGTGGCACCATGATAAGCCAAGGCAGCCACAGCCCCTACCTCCAACAGCCCCAGCCCAGATGGCATTCAAATCTTCCCAGAGAGTATTGGGGTACCCGATGCCCATCACTCACATGCTCATTAGCACTGCCTTGTGTTGGTTACTCAGGGACTAAGGAGAGGCAGTGGGAGATCTAGATCCAGGGTGGGCACCACCTCGCAGCCAGAGTCCACCTGACTGCTGGCCAGCAAGCAAGCCCAGGCAGCTCAGCTCTAGCCAGGCGTGTTGGCTGGCACCTGTAGTCCCGGCTACTAGGGAGGCTGAGGCAGGAGAATGGCATGAACCTGGGAGGCAGAGCTGGCAGTGAGCCGAGATCATGCCACTGCCACATCCCAGGAGCTTTTGAGGGACTGGCAGAGACATACTGGTTCCAGTAAAAGCCCCATGTGGATGCAATAATGCTGCGTGCTAGTCCTTGATTGTAATTACAAACAGACACATGAGGTCCCCATGCACCTTGCAGCTCTCAGGGAGTGGGTTCCAGCTGCTTATGGTAGGCCCTTATAGTCACTGGACATGCCTCAGGAATGGCCAAGCTTCATTAAGCCAGGTGTCTTGCTACGAGGTCCTCCACCCCACTGAGGACCTGCTTTCTTGCTCTCCCTGGCAGTTTCACCTTCCAGTTCTGGTTCTGGAGACATGATGGCCCCTCATGGACGCCTGGCAGAATGTGCTCAGGTGACACACAGTCGACGGGCCCATTTCCAAGCCATTCTTCCATTTCCGACTATTTGAGGGACCCGAGGCTGCTAACGAGCACAGGGCCAACCAGGGCCAGCTGTCTGCACCTGAATGTGATGCTGGTCTAGGTGTCTCAGGGCCAGAACATTCCAGGTGAGGTGGCCTGGTCCTCAGCTCCTAGCCTCCATGCTCCCTTTTCCTCCATTCAATCCTGGCCCCAATGTCTCCTGCAACTCTCAGGTCACGATTGCAGAAGATGCTCAGGAAGAAAAAGCAGCTGCAGTCAACCCTGCTGAGGGTGGCAGATGGGTCCAGACGCTTGAGCTGGTCTTCGACGTGGTCCATGTGGTACATGTGGATGCAGGCTTTGAGCAGTGTGTGTAAGTCTTTCAGGAAGGAGGAAAGAAATGGTGTTACCAGGGCCCTACACCCTGAAATGAACCATCTAGCCCAGAAAAGAGTTTGCCGCGTGCTATCACACATGATTTTAATTTTCAAATTTAGGCTTCCATTTTCAAATTCCACAATAAACACATAAGGTGGGATTCTTGTTTCAACACACACACTCACAAACACACACACACACACACATTCTCTCTGTCTCTCTCTTTCTCTTTCTTACTCTCTCCTTCCTGCTATGGGCAAGGATTATCGTTCACAAGAAAACTTTCTGCCAAATGGGTCTGAAGCACAGGCAGGTCTTGGGGAGCCACAAGACCACTTCCTCTTTGTACATTAGTGTCTTGGGTAGGCTTCAGAACTTTGAGACCTCCACAACTTTGCCCCGCTGTCCTGGGCCGGATCTCAAGCAAGGGTGTCCTGAGAACTTTTCAGGGCCCCCAACATCAGCACTGTCTTCCAATGTGTGTTTCACGATATTTTAAGGAAAGGTTCTGTGATCAACTATGGGAGAAGCAGGTAGGTCCTGGGAATGTGAGTAGCTTCCCCACAGGTAACTTGAGTGCATGAGAGCTTTTGCATCACAACCATGCCAATGTCACCACAGCAGTTGGCAGTGCTGCACTAGGCAGACTTCCCTACTCAAAGGCTGTGAAGCTTTTCTTCCTTTTCTCTTTCTTTTTGTTCAATACATCATTTTTCTTTATAGAATTTGATTGGGCTGATATCAAGCCTGGCTTAGTACTGCCTGATTTTTTTTTTTTTTTTTTTTTAGATTCAGATCTCTGTTCTTTAACTCATGGGCTATGAAGTTAGAAGGTGCTGATGTGGCAGCTGAGAAGAAGACCTGCTCTCTAATCCCACCCTGATGCCCTCCTATGTGACACAGACCCCTCAGAGGAGTGGGAAAGTGCTGTCTTGCCCTGCTTCTGGGGGCCCTCCCCAAGGCAGTCCACCCAACTTCCAAATCAGCCTTCACTCACGCCCAGCCCTGAGCCCTCCTGCAGCTCCTCAGCGTTGCACATCTCTGAGAGGTGGGCCAGCATATTGCTGTCCAGGTGCAGTGAGAAGCAGATGCGGTGACACATGTCTTCATGGACCATGAGCACCGGGTAAATCTCCTGCACCATCCTCTTGGAGGACACCTTCAGGGAGAATGCCCAAACAACTCTGTTGACAAGCCACATGGCAGAAAGCAAGAACTTACCCTTTTATTTTCCTTGGTTTATTCTAGTAGTTAGCAACCTTAGCTTTTTGTATTAATCTTTGAAAGTCTTTAATTTTTTATAATTTCTGAAGTACAATATTTTCCTGGTCAATTATTCCTGGTTGCTGGTATTTTTTGTTTCACCACTGACATGTGGAAAGTTCTCAGCATTCCTGCTTTTTCTCCCAAGCAATGTTTATACAATTTCCTCCCTATGTTCTTTTTAAAAGACTTTTTCTCTGAATGTGTTGGTCTACTTGATGGTGTTCAGTAAGTCTTATATTTCACCTGCATTTTTCCCATTCTTTAAAATATTACTTTCCAGAACTCAATATTTGTGAATAATATATGTTCACTTCTCTTTTTTCGGCTCCATTGTTTGCTGTTGTGTCTCTGTAGTGAATTTATAAAACTCAATTATTGTATTCAATATTTTGCTCATTCATTTTCCATTGGAGCAGAGATGACCAAACCACATTCAAACTCTGAATATTTGCTCAAATATTTTGCTCATTCATTATTTTTAAATTTCACTCAGTTGTCTATTTTTGTAATATTTTTGTTCACTGAGAATGCTTAAGATGATTATTTTAATTTCTCTATCAGATAGGCAAAACATTTTATTGCTTAAGATTCAATTTCTGGATATTTATGTTTTTCTTCCAATAGGGAATATTTTCTACCTTCTCTCTGTGACTTGTGATTTTTTTTGTATGAGATCTGGGGATCTATACAGCAGTCATCAAATCTAGCATTGAAAGACTGACTTAGTCAAGTCAGTCTGGACTAAGGGTCTATGGGTGCTGACACTCGTAGGCCAGGCTACAGATTCTAGGTGCTTCACAAACACACTCTCAAATATGTTTTCTCTGGACTTGTGTGTGTTTCTAAGTTAAAGAGAATTTTTTTCTCGGTGCTTTTTAGATTCTATTCTCTATTTTCTTCCCCAGTTGGCTGTCTGTGGTATTGCAGTTTCTCTAGTGCTGTAACAAGCATTCATCTTTCTTCTCCACAGACACAAACTGTCATCCATATGACTCCACTATGTCCTTGAGCATTCCACAGCAGGAGAGACAGAATCTAGTCATTAGACAATCTCTCAAAAATCAAACGTTTCAACACATATTCTACTGTTTTAATTGTCTTCTGAGGGAGATGCTGGTAGTTGGGCATTTTCTGATGAGCCCAATTACTGTTCTGGGAAAGAAAAGAAACTGCAGTGGACAGCCTGTAAGCCAGACTTGATCACCTTTCTGCAGCAATGAAAAAAATTCCTGGAGTGTAAAAAGAGATGAGACAACAGCTATATACAATGCATGGTGAAAATAAATGAGCAGGTAATACACGGGAGAGGTCCAAAGGTCACGGACGAGGCCAGAGTTTGAATGTGGTTTGGTCATCTCTGCTCCAATGGAAATTATTTTGGAAAAGTCTACTTTTATTTTTCTTGCTGTTACAGAGGAATGCCTATTCTACTCTGTAATCCTCTAAGGGTTTTTCTCTCCCTCCCAGAATCTTCCAGTGCATTCACACTGAAAGCCAAAGTCCTCCCACAATCTTGTGAGAACCTAAATGATCTGGTTAGTTTGTCATTGCTTTTAGGGATCTGGGAAAATCTGTGCACACTTCTGAAGACTTCCGTTATGCCATTTTTTAGAAATCTGTGGTTCCGCAACTCAGAAGTGTGTGAAGGGAGTTGTGGAGGCATGGGGATTTGGTTTAGAAATTCCAGAACACCAGAGACAGAAGTCACCTGTTTTCTGCTTTACAACGTCAAGTCCTGTGAAGGGTAACACATAATTCTACAAAAAACTAGACTGAAAAACTTGATAGGCAAAATTATCTTATTAAACAGGAAAATCTAATTATTTTATTTTAACGTTTTCTTTTTCTTAGTAGGACCTACTCATAGAAATTTAAACTCTATATGCCAACAGTCTCTACTGTAGGGTGATTAATTGTATGTACTCATTCTACAAATTCCTTACAAAAACTTTTCCCATAAGGGAAATTAGAACATTGTTCAACGTACATTGAATTCCCAATTATTATCTTATTTCTCACTTATTATTTTATGATTCCATAATATGAAGATTACTATGACTGTGTTTTCACTTTCTGAATTGTCATATGTCACATTTGTCTATAATTTCAGTTTCAAAAGTTCTAAAATGGCATGCTCAAATGTATATGTTATGTATAAATTATATAATTAATAATTTATTAAAATATTTGACTTGTATGTTTAATTGACTGTAGGCACAATGTTACTATTAGCATTTTCTTCCAGTTTCCCCAACTTTTATTTGAGTAAGAGTATAACTTATTCCCAATTTGTATTTTGTGTATCAATGCTTTATACTGTATTTACAATATTTATATTGTCACTGCATTTAGAAATGTAAGAATTTTCTCCTGAAGTCTAGATTACAGCCTTACCATTTTGTGTAAGAAAAGCAACAATGCATCCGTAGCATAATTTAAAACTTTGTCTAGTATTACTTAAATCCTTATCCCTTAAAACTTTCTCATCGCAGCTCTTTATAATAATTATAATGTGTTTTCTCTAAAATGTTGTTGCCCTAACTGTATCCAAATGATTCAAAATTTATACTTTTCATGGATTCACAGGAAGAGTTGAAAATTGTAGTTACCTAAGATTCTTTTTCAGTAGGACACTATTTTATTCAGGATTTTATGGATTAAAGTTTCTCTTAACTATGTTTTATAATTTTATGTTTCTGTATTTTTTAGAGTAGGCTGTCTCACATCAGTTAATTGTGTTTTCAGTTTCTATCTATTGATTATGATTTTGAATTACGTTATTAAAATCAGAATTTTGGGGGTTCATGCTTCTTTTAACTTTGTTTTGCAATTTTGTATTTCTGTGTTTCATGTTTTAGGGTAGGGTTCCTTACATCAGTTTATTGTTTTTAGTTTTATTTTATATAATACAATTTTGTATGACAATATTCACCTCTGCAAACCTTAAGACAGTGTGGGGCAAAAGTCAAATATCAACCAGCCCTATATCTTTTGTCAATATAATTATCTGAGTGTTTGCTTACTTGTGTAAATATTGGCCCTATTTTGTTTGTGACTTGTAGATTTTCTTCTCGGTTGATGGTCAACAATTGATTCTGTCTAAGTGAGTAGTCATGGAAATTGTCTTAATTTCAACATCTATTGTTTATAATATCCTAGTGTGAAAGAAAGACTTATGTGATTTGAAGGTAATTTTTCAAAGCTTTGTAACTCGATCACTTTCAGGTGTCTTTTCTTTTTTTGAAGACAGAACTTCACTCTGTCACCCAAAGTGCAGTGGCACAATCTAGGATCACAGCAATCTCCACTTCCCAGGTAAAGCAATGCTGCCACCTGAGTAGCTGGCATTAAAGAAAGGTGTGTACCACCACACCGGGCTAATTTTTGTATTTTTCATAGGACTGGGATTTCATCATGTTGGCCAGGCTGGTTTTGAACTCATGGCTTCAAGTGATGTGCACGCTTCAGCCTCCCAGACTGCTGGGATTACAGGAATGAGCCATTGCTCTTGGTCCTTGGGTGTCATTTTAAATTTTGATGTAGTAAAAATACATAATATAAAATTTAGAATCTTTAATATTTTTTCTTATACAGTTCGGTCATGTTAAGTGTAGTTACTTTGTTATGCATCATATTTGTAAAACTTTTTTCTCTTGAAAAACTAAAACTCAATACAGATGAAATGACAACTTCTCGTTTTTCCTACCACCTGCCTCTGGATAAAACTCATTCTATTTTCTGTTTCTAAGGGTTTCAATACTTTAGATAAAATATGTAAGTAGATTCATAGAGTATCTATTTTATTGTGACTAATTTTACTTAGCATCATGTTCTCAAGATTTATCTTTATTGTGGATGTTGAAGATTTTCTGCTTTTAAAAGCTGAGTAATATTCCATTACTTTTATATTACAAATTGTATTTATTTATTCATTCTGTGAGGAAAGTTTGTGTTGCTTTCACCTCTGTGAATAATGCTGCAATGAATATAGGTGTGCAAATAACTATTTGCTCATATGTGCGAGGTTTACATTTGTGTTACCTTCTGTTTTATTGGAAAATGTTTCTGTCTTTATGCCAGAAACAAATTGTTTTCGTTACTGTGGCTTTGTAATGTGCTTTGAAATCACAAAAGGTGAGGTCACTAACATTGTTGTTTTTTTAAACATTTTTGGGCTCTTTGTTGTCGCTTGAGATTCCATATAATTTGTTGGTTACTTTTTCTATTTCTAAAAAATATTGTTAATATAAAAGGGATTTCATTGAATCTGCAGCTTGCCTTAGGCATCATGAACAAACTTCACAATATTAAGTCTTATAACCCTTAAACATGATCATGCTCAAAAGTGAGTTGTTTAATTTCCATATATACGTTGACATTTTCATTTTCTTCTGTTACTGATTCCTCATTTTATTCCATTTGGATCAGAAAAAATAGACACTGAAAGGCTAAACCATTCTGGGAAGTGACCTCCATTATGGAACATTACAAAGACACGTGAGGGCACCGCTTCTGCCCGGATGGGCTACAGGCATGTGTTCTCTGAGATGACACATTGCAGACAAATGCAGGGAACAATGTCACTCCTTTTTCACGTAACCTCTACCCTATTTTTGTAATGTAGTAGTGATAGTGGTGGCCGTTAAGTCTTGGAGGAAGTCTGGCAGTACAGTGAAGCTGCCTGCTACAGATGATACCAGGTGTGAATAATTAAAACAATACAAACTGTAGTAATATGAATAAATACAGCCTAGTGCAAAGTAAAAACAACACAAAGGCCTTCTCTGATAATTCTACAAGTATGTAAAAAGGGACTTTACACCTAACCAAGTTGCAATTGGGACTAATGAAGGCCAGATTTTTGGAGGACAGAACTGTGTGTCACTCATGGAAAAGCCCTAAGGGAGAGCCCAGAGAAATTCCGTATTGTGGTGTGGGTCCTGGGCCCATCCTGGTTTTGTCAGGCCCCTGTCTGTAGAGACTCCCATGTGCCTGCTCTCACCATAGCTCACTGTATGCCCTGCTTGGGGTTGTGGTGAACCTCTCCTTTGTCCAAGGAGATGAGGGAGTTGAACCCATCAAGCAGCTGCTCACTGATTTTAATGCAGCTCTATAAAGAGAGTTCCCAGCAGACAAGCCAGGACAATGAATAAATAAATAAAAGAAGTTAATGGTCTACTTTGTTTTTACCACCAGGTGACATCCCCATTTGAAATTCTGCTTCCTGGATCAGGGACATAGGAGAATCCACATAGACTTCTAGCAAATGAGGAAACCAGAGGACAGCTTACATCCTTAGGATTCTCATCTGAGTAGACAACCTTGGTCCCCAAAGCTCAAATTTTTATTCCACCAGTCATGACCTGGGTATGAACATGACACTCCCACCAGGGTTCCAATGCCTGACAATCTGCCCTGTTAGGAAGAGCTTCCTCCTTTCCTGCTTCCCCCAAAACACATGGTAATGGTAGGCCAAGTGGGGTTGTCCAGATGAGATGACAAGGTAGGCTTGGCGTGGAGGGACCTGCCCTTGGCTACACTGTGTTACCTGTGGGTTTTTCCTGCCGAATGGCCAGAGGTCTCTAGGATGTAAGCAGAGCCAATGTGTGTTATCAGAAAAGGCTCTCACTTTGAGCCTTTCTCAGGCAACAGCTTAGGAATGTAACATACAGTGAGAACATAATGCTCTCTTAAGCATCTCCCATGAAATGAGCTAAATACAGGGGTTTCTCTAGCATGTGGGTGTCTGGTTCACAAAGATCTAAATTCTGTTGGGTTCTGTCGCAAGGGAAGTCTGTTAGCTTCTTCAAGGTTTTATCCCCTGAGCCCTTTTCTTCCATAAATTGGTGCAAAGGCCCTGCTGGGCTGCTGACTGCTCACCCTCCTCTCCCATGTCAACTCTTTACCTGTGCACAGATAGGAATCTGGCTCAAATCTCTTTCCCTGTGCTGACTTTAAGGTAGTAATATTCTTAGAAAAGGTTTGGGAGGTGGGTTCTGGATTCCTAGGGAATTGCTGAAAGGAAAAATGTATGGAAAGTCACTGGGCATGAACAGCCATCTTTTCTTGCTTACACATAGGTCACATGTGCAAATTTGGGGAGAGTTAGTATAAAACATGTGATGGAAATGTGGGCTCTGACATCAGTGTGCTTATTTCACAGAGATTCCAGTTGACCATAGGTATTCTGACCAATTTTAGCCAGTTTTTAAAAGTCTTCTAAGTAGAATAAATTTCAATCTTTTAACAGGTTGTATCTTTTCTTCTCTGTCATTCTGAAAACTAGAGAATTTCTGCTAGTGATTGGTTTAACTCTTTGAGGACATGATTCTAGCTTCTGTCAAAGAGGTTCTAGCTTCTGTCAAAGAGAATACAAAAAATATGATAGGCTTTCACTTTGGTCTTAGTTCAGACATCTATACCAAAAAAACATAGTCTACGCAACTTATAAACAAAAGACTTTAGTTCTGGAGGCTAGATATCTGAGATTGGGGTTCCATCATGGTCGGGGTCTGGTAAGGACTCTCTTCTGAGTTTCAACCTCCAGACTTGAGGTTGTATTCTCATTTAGTAGAAAGAGGGAGACACAGCCTTCTGCGGTTTCTTTTACAAAGTCAGTAACCTCTATCATGAGGGCCTCATTCTTAGAACTCAACTACATTTCGCATCCCAAGGCCATTACCCGCCATATTAACATTAAAGTTCTGGAATGTGAATATGGCAGGGGGTGGGGATCACATAGTCTATTGCAACTTCCAAAGTTATATTTTTTAAAAAGCTATTATTTTCCTCCTACTTGCTCTGTCCTGTGCTTCCTCTCTCAATCTCTCTGTCTCCATTTCTCTATTTTTGTGAGCATATGTCTACCTCTTTTATTCTGCATCCTCTATATTATTCCTCAAGCCGAGGAAGGGATTTCCAGTGTTCTAAGATACTCTAGGTACAAACCCACATGATTGAGAACAGAGGAGATGCCCAGGATAATCGAGAGGAAGGACCTCTGGCTCTCAGCTCACACTGAATCATGCCAATTTCCATGAGGCAGCGTGGAGTCTGATCTTTCCCAAATCCAGCTTCGGTTGAAATCACAGAACCAGCCTTGTAAGAGACCTTGAGGCAGAGGCACTCAACTAAGCTATGTCCAGCTTCTGGATCACAAAAATTGTGAGATAGTATTTGTTGTAGAAAGGTGCTAAAGTTCAGGGCAATGTTGTCAGAGAGGAGCAAATGGCTAACCTCCTCTTTCAGGCCCCAGGATCCTCCCACCCCTCTGTTCCTTTCTTTCTCAGGCTGCCTGCAGCCACACTGGTCCCTTTTCACGTCCTCTGCTGAATTCACCTATACCTGTGAGTCTCTTCACAAAGAGTGGCTTCTCCCTGACACTTTCCACACCTGTGCAGGAGTGGCTCTCTGTTGTCCTCCTGGTCACAACATAATGTCACCTCAGTGAGGCATTCATGTCCCTCCATGCAACGTCTTCCCAGCCCTCCCCCAACATTCTACTTTATTTACATAATAAGATGCTCTTTTCTTTCACGTGTACTTGCTTTATTTATTTATTTTTTTTCCAGCAGTCCTCAGACTGTGGGCTCCCCGTGGGAAGGCAGGGATACCATAATTATTTTTGGTAGAACATTGTGAACCTACCAAGGTAGCTGCCACAGGGTAAGTGCTAGGGAAAGAGTCGCTGAGTAAATAAAATAGAAAATCACAAATCCCTTCTTCCTGCTTTTGGCTGTCCAATAATGTGGAGATCATGAATGAAAACAGGAGGTGCAGGACCTCAGTGTGACTCTCCTCCTGGCTCCAGCTGCTCCAGTAAAGCCCGTAGGTACCTAGAGGCCATTATTAGCACTGCAGCCCCAGGCAGAAGCACCACAGAACAGGTACCTGTATTAGGGGATTCTCAATGCAGTGGCTCTTCATGGACCCCTGGGGAAAAGGAGCAGTATCTGAAGGCTCTAGGGCCACAAAAGTGACCTCGGGAGCCTCTCTTGATTCGCATTTGCCTCAGCATCTTGGGCTGTGCTGTGCACTCATGAAACATTTTCACAGCGTTCAGAGACACTATTTTCTTCCTCTTCCAAATGAGGACTTAAAGGATCCCCCCAAAATTTAGTATTTTTTTCTGGGCCCCACACTCCAGAACCAAGTGCATTGTCACATTCTGCTTTATTCCAAGTCCTCATCTGCCCAAGTCTCTAGGCCTTTCCCTTCTCTGAAGGACCTCTTGAAACTGAAAGCCTCTTCCCAGAGTCTCAAAGCACAGTGAGTTCTCAATGAGGAGCCAAGCGCAGTAGACACTTATGAGTATCTGGAATCCTTGATATTATTCCCTTCAAGTACCCCTATTTATGAGGGAGAAAATGGAGGCTTTCTTTCCCATAGCCTCTCTTTATATCACGCAGGACGGTGGGAGGAGGGCATAGCTCATTTTAGTTCCAGGTGCCCACTGAGGTGGGAGTCACAATCCCAGTCCTGTCCTCTTCAAACAGCTGGGGAGGTCCCCAGGCCTGGCAGAACGCAGGGAACCCAGAGGATCCTTCAGCCCATGCTGTCAGCTCCTGCTCATGTAGCTGGGGGTGTGGATGCCTCTGCCGCACGGCAAATTTGCCTCTACTATTTCTTCCCCTTCTGTCACTTCTCTGCTTTCCTCTTCCCTAGTCTCACCTCCATGATCTCCATCCTAGAAGCGTGTGTGTGTGTGTGTGTGTGCATGCAGGCACACCTATGTGAGAATATGGAATAGTGGAAAGCCCAGGTAGAAAGTAGAGCACAGGGTTTTCCAGGACTTAGGAACTCTCACTTCCAAAGCAAACCTGATGGGTGGAGTGCATGCAAGGCCTAGGAAGCTGGCTCCCTCCCTAATACTCTGTGCTCTGCCCAATTTCTGCAATCTGGACCAGAATTTGGCTTTTGGGGGGCCTCAGTCTTCCTCTTGTAAAACGAGGAGTTGGACACAAAACTGTATAAGCACATGTTCAGTGAGGACATGGTGTCACGCTCAATACCAGATAAAATATTGGAATGTGGTGAGTTTGGGCAGACTTAGGTGTCCATGGGTGCTTAGGCCCTCAGGCCTCCAGACATGGCCAATGCAGGTGAACACAGGGCATAGCTCAGCCAAGTTTTCTTTCCAGGGCTGTTCTTGAGGCTGGTTCCACAAGATTTGCCCACCTTCAGCCACCAACTGTTTGATGAATTTCATGTCCTGTGAAGCCCATGTCCACCCCCATTACAGTGAGGGACACAGGGCGCTGGATCTGTAGGATAAGGTCTTTTGTCTTTTTAAAAATTTTAACTGACTGGATTTTTTTTTCTCTTTTTCTGTTTTTGTTTTTTGTTTTTGTTTTTTGTTTTTTAATGGGGGTTATTTAATCTAATATTTGAAAGGTCTTTACAGGTCTAGCGCAGTGGCTCATGGCTTTAACTTCAGCACACTGAGAGGATGAGGCAGGTAGATCATTTGAGGTCAGGAGCTCAAGACCAGCCTGGCCAACATGGTGAAACCCCGTCTGTACTAAAAATTTAAAAAAAATTAGCTAGGTGTGGCGGCACATGCCTGAGGTCTCAGCTACTCAAGAGGCTGAGGCAGAAGAATGGCTGAAACTCAGGAGGCGGAGGTTGCAGTGAGCCGAGATCATGCCACTGCACTCCAGCCTGGGCAACAGAGCAAGACTCTGTATCAAAAAACAAACAAGTAAACAAAAAACAAAAACTCTATGTAGCGGAAATGTGAGCCCCTTTGTAATTTCATGAATTGCAATATTTATTCCAATTTTAGAACTTCTTTTCTTATTGTGGTGCTCTGTTTAAGATTGACTTGCAGGTTATGATTGTATTGCTTTGCTTTGTTTCTATGTAACTTCTCCCCAAACTGATTTACAGATTCCTATTTTCACAATACAGTATTTTGGCAGAAATCTTGTAAGAAATATCTAAATCAATGTAAACATTTAAACACCTATAAAAAAGCCAAGAACTGTAAAAACTATCCTGAAGAATAACAAAGTTTGTGAGCTTAAAATGCCAGGTATTCAGACTTTGATTAACGCTATAATAATAAAAGCGATGTATGGTGGTAATGCAAAAATAGGCACAAAGAAAACTAGAAAAACTCGAGAGTCCAACTCAGACCCACACATTTGGACATTTTGTATATTACAAAAGAGGCACAGAAGAGCAATGGGGAGAACACAGTCATCTCAGCAAACAGCCTTGGGTCAACTGGTTATTTATGTGAGAAAGAAATACTCTTATCTTACATTCTTAAGAAGTTTCACTGACAGGTGGATTTAAAATTTTAAGGTGAAAGTTGAAAACAATATTTCTAGTAGATAACATAGATAAACACGTTCATAAACCTTGGCACAGGCCAAGATTTCTTAGGACACAAAGTGAATTAACCATCAAACAAAATGATGATGAATTGGATCTTATTAGAATTAAAACCTTCTCTTCATAAAAAAAAACTTTCAGGAGAGTAGAAAGCCAAGAACAAAGTGGAAATAAACATTTGCCATATATTTGTGTGGCAAAAGCCTTATATCTAGGTTATTTAACTAAATCCCATCAATTAATAAACAGAGATGCAGTACATTGAACAAAATTGGCAAACATGTGACTAGGAGTTCCACATACAGAACCAAAGGGCCAACAAGTAGGTAAACATATCCACATATTTATGTATCAGAAAAATACATATTAAAGCTACAATTTAATACCACTATGCAATAATTAACATTTTTGAAAACTGACAATATTTATACTAGTGATGATGTCAAGCAACTGGAACTTTCTTATACCCTTCTGTGTGTAAACTGTTACAACCGTATTCACAGCCTCTTGAGTAGTATCTCCTTACATACGCGACGTACGTAAGCACACTCTAAAACCCAGCAACTCCACTATTAGGTGCATACACCCAATAGAAATGCCAGCATATCTTGCAATGCAGAAAAGTGCTCAAAGCAGTATTATTTGATACTTTTCCAAACTGAAAACAACTCAACTGTGCATCGATAATAAAATAAATAAATAAAACTGCTACATATTCCTATATAAGGGGACATTATACAGATATAAAATTAATTACAGACATATTAAAATATATGAAAATCTCACAAAAACAATTTAATTAGATTTAAAAGACCTAGACAGAGCAATCAGAAAATAGAAAAAATAAAAAGGCATCCAAATAGAAAAAAGAGTTGAATTCTCTCTCTCCACTTGCAATGTGAGTCTCTACGTAGAAAATCCTAAAGCCTCTCCAAAACTCCTTTTGGGGAAAACTTGAAAAGCCTCCTGAAGTGGATAAACAAGTACAGTTTTAGGACATAAAATCAATGTACAAAAATCAGTAGCATTTCTATGAACCAATAACATTGAATTCCTGAACATTTTCTATTTTTATTGCATTTCCAATTTCTTCCCTCAGTTACCTATATATTTTTTTTTAGTTTTAACTAAACTAATTATGTGCAGTTCAGCTGGTTAATAAGGACAGGGCCAAAAAGTGAGAATAAAGTACTTGTCTGCATCCTATTTCCTCATTTTGAAAAGTAGTCTAGATGAAACCTATACTTGTTCTAGGAAGTTGGCTTATGTGGATGGCAAGTCACCCAGGTGCCGAGTCAAGAGATCGAGGGCACGAGCTGTTCCAGTGTAATAAAATACATCAAATAAGAATAGTTTACCAGATATAGACAATTGATATGATTATATATGAATATCATTAATCATTAGTTTGTAGCAATTACTCTTTATTCCAATATTATAGTAATCCTTGCTCTACAGTTATAATTTAGGAAAAACCAGGCCATACAGAGATAGGAGCTGAGGGGACATAGTGAGAATTGATCAGAAGACAAGAGTGTGAGCCTTCTGTTATGCCCAGACAGGGTCACCAGAGGGCTCCTTGGTCTAGCGGTAACACCAGCGTCTGGAGAGACTCCCGTTGCCAAGTGGATCATGGTCTAGCGGTAGTCTCCCTTTCCCCAGAAGTGTTCAGAGAAGACTCTATTCCTCCACCTCTTGTGGAGGGCCTGACATCAGTCAGGTGCACTCGCAGTTATCCAGGGGCCTAACCGTCTCTCTGTGATGCTGTGCTTCAGTGGTCACACTCCTAGTCCGCCTTCATGTTCCATCCTGTACACCTGGCTCTGCCTTTCAGATAACAGTAGCAAATTCGTGATTGTACTAAAAACCTCTGATATGAAGAAATAATGGCATAGGCTGTGTCCTCTCTTTCTCTCTCTCTCTGTCTCTTCGCCTCAGATGCCAAACAGGGAAGGGCCCCCTGTCCAGTGGACACGTGACTCATGTGACCTTATCAATCACTGGAGAGGACTCACACCCCTTCCCCTTCCCCTTTTGCCTTGTGTCCAATTAATAACAGTGCAGTCACGCATTCAGGGCCACTACCGGTCTCCATGTCTTGGTGGCAGTGGTCCCCCGAGCCCAGCTGTCTTTCCTTTTATCTCTTTGTCTTGTGTCTTTATTCCTACAATCTCTTGTCTCTGCACAAGGGGAGAAAAACGCACCGACCCTGTGGGGCTGGACCCTACATCTGGCGCTCCGACATGGGGCTCTCCTACACTGTGTGAAGTTGCACCCTGAGTGTGGATTTGGTGGAGGATTTCGATGAGAGATTCCCGAGGATTGCAGTCAATAAGCTTAGTGGTAAGCTTGAGCACCCAGAGTTTTCCGGGGACACCATGGGACAGGACATTACTAAGTACTCGGCTTATTTAAACTTTATTAAAACTCTTCTGTATTATCTCAACCCTGTCCCTGTTCAGCCCTGCTGTAGGGCTCTCAACCCTCTGCCTGTTTGGCCAGGTAATGAGGCACTCAACCCTTTCCCTCCAGAGTCTAATTTTTTCATGCCTGCTTCTTTTCCTCTGGATAGACTCAGCTAGATTCATAGCCTCCTTTGAAGCCTGGTTCCTTTCCTACTACTGAGACTTGACTAGAGTCACAGGCCCCCTTGAGGCCTGGTTCTTTTCCTTCTACTCAGACTATTCAGACTCGCTTAGAATCAAAGGCTCCCTTGAGGCCTGGTTCCTTTTCTGCTACTCAGACTCGGTTAGAGTCACAGGCTCCCTTGAAGCCTAGTCCGCAGTTGCCATGGCAGCCTGGCTATCAGGCCCATGAAAGATCTGCTCAGCAGGTAATCTCATCTACCCTTGCTGCTCACAAGCAACAAGTTACATCCATTCCTCAAAATGACGCTGTTTACGAGGGCTATAGCCCAGGCAAGAGAATATGGGGATCCCGAAGCCTGGCAATTTCCTGTAATTTTACAGTCTCCAAAACCTACCATCCCTGTGGCACAAAATCAGCCACAGGCCACTGATCTTACTCAGCAGGTGGCTTATCTTGTGGCAGCTTCATGCTCTGTATTAATATCTTGTTTTTCTGCATTACAACAAGCAGTTGCAGCAGCTGGCTTGGTTATTGCCCCAGAAAAAATTCAGACTTCTTTCCCTCATCACTAGTTAGGAATGCAGCTGGAAGACAAGGTCATTAAGCCTCAAAAAGTTCAAATCAGATGAGACTCCTTAAAAACTCCAAATGATTTCCAGAAATTACTGGGAGACATAAATTGGATTCATCCCTCCTTAAGCATTCCTACATATGCTATGTCTAATCTTTTTGCAACCTTACGGGGCAATCCTGATTTACACAGCAAAAGGTCCATGACTCCTGAGGCAGGTTCCGAGCTACAGCTTACAGAAAAATGCATTCAACAGTCTCAGGTTACCAGAGTGAATCCACATTTACCTTTTGAAATACTAATCTTTCCTATTGAACATTCACCAATAGGACTCATTATTCAGGGACATAATTTAATTGAATGGTGTTTTCTTCCACGCAGCTCTTTACGGACACTATTTACCTAGATCAAATTTCTGTCTTAATTTGCCAGGCACCTTCTCGTCTCCTTCATCTTATGGGTACAGAGCCCCAAAAAATTATTGTTCCCCTCACCAGATGGCAAGTTCAACAGGCTTTTGCTACTTGAATCGCTTGGCAAGTACATTTGGCAGCTTTCCCAGGTATAACTGATAATCACTATCCTAATGTAAAATTGTTTCAGTTCCTTAAACTCGCTTCTTGGATTTTACCTAACATTACTAGAAATACCTCTTTAGCTGAAGCTGTCACTGTTTTTACTGAGGCTTCCTCTAATGGCTGAGCAGCATATACAGGGCCAAGAGAACATGTTCTCCACACAGGAGCTATTTCAGCACAATGAGCTAAGCTGCTTGCTGTTATGGCAGTCCTTGATGATTTCCCTAAACCAGTTAACATTGTCTCTGACTCAGCCTATGTAGTACATGTTGCTCGCAACATTGAAACTGCCTCAACCAAATTTTGCCTGATGATAACTTATGTTTTGTTTTTCAAAAGTTTCAATCAGTGCTCAGGGCAAGGTCTTCTCCTTTCTACATTACTCACATTTGGGCCCACACACCCTTCCCTGGACCCTTATAACTTGGGGTAGGGATTTTGCTTGTGTTTCCCCAGGAAAAGGACTACAACCTGTGTGGGTCCCCTCCTGACAATTAAAATTGCACCATAACTCCAAAGATGAAACGCTTCCAGAAACAAAAGGCAAAGATCCCTCGGAAACCAAAGAGCAACTTTCACTGCCTGACACATAAACTTCATGACCCCAACATTGAGACAAAATCTCGCCATGTGATCTACAACACACTCACTCAACTCCACCAATGTGGGGTCTTATAAAGGTTTTATCTCATCCAACATAAAAGTTATTAAAAGAAAAAAGAATCCCAAAAAGGATCGGTAATATAATTCTCACTGCCTTTATGGTAGTCAGTGCAGCGGTAAGTGTACCACTGGTTGGGGCAACTCAAAATTATACTTGCTGGGCATATGTTCCTTTTCCCCCTTTAATTCGGTCTGTCTCCTGGGTGGAATCCCCAGTAGAAGTTTACACTAGTAATAGTGCTTTCATGCCAGTCCCTAATGATGATAGGTTTCCAGCTCAACCGGAAGAAGACAGTGTGCACTTTAATCTGTCAATTGACTATAAACATCCACCACTATGCATTGGGATGCCACTTGGCTGTTTAGCTTACTCTTATCAGAATTGGATGTGAACCATACCGTCCTTTACAAACGATTATTATCAGGTACATAATGTGTTCAGTACCAATTCTTTTCAACTTCTCACTGTCAAACTTAATCCCCATGAGGAATGGAGAGTTCCTGCCACTACAAAAATAATAAAACAAAAGGACTGCCAGACTGCCCAAAGAAACCTACAAAGGGACCTTTTCTAGTGACCTCAATTTTATGGAATGATAGAAACACTCCCAAGGCCGTTGTGCTTCAAAGTTTAGCCATGGGTACTGTTATTGATTGTGCTCCAAAAGGGCATTATTGGAAAGATTACTCCAGCAAAAATACTTCATTCTTGGAGTTTAATTATTTGTTAGATTATATAGAGGATGGATGGCAGTTATACAGGTTGAGACAATGGGGGTCTCCTTACCCCTTTAAATGGATGGACACAGGCGTTGTTCCTCCTAGACCAAAAATGATTCATCCTTTTATTACCCCAGAACATCCTAAATTATGGAAATTAGCTGCATCCTTGGCAGGAATAAGGATATGGGACACTACGTATTAACTCCTTCACACTAATACCAAAACACCCATAACCAATATCACCTTGATGTCTGAACAGGTTATACCCATCAGGAGCTGTGTCAAACCCCTTACATGCTGTTGGTTGGAAATAGAATTGTTAGGCAGGAATCTAGACCTAACATGGTGGCATTACCCAGCGTAGCAGGCCTTTTGTTAAAGACTCCCTTCACCCTTGTACACACCTGCAGACTTACATGCGTCAGAGTTCTGGCTGGGCAAGCACACTCTCCCATGACCTGCAGCTCACCTGCATTCCACAAGTTCGTAAACAGCAGTTTTGGTTAACAGTTTCCAAAGACCCCTTCCTCATGACCCTTACTCAACTCCTGCCCTAGTAGTTTCAAGACCCCCCAGGCCCTGTTTGCACAACCAGCTCCCCTACCTCTCAGGCTATAAAAAGCTCCTACCCTCCTCCTTCAGCGGGACTTCCTCGGCCCGCACCTTTGGACCGAGGAACCTCACCCACGAGTCCTAATAAAGGCTATTCTCACTGCCATCTGCCTTGTGTCTTCATTCCCGGTTTGGCTCCAGCCTCAGTTTACCTTTACATTTGGTGCCAAAACCCAGGAGGAGACACCATCCCCAGACCCCTGCCGTGTCGGGAGGGCTCTCCTCTCCCTGAGCTGGGATCACTTCCTCAAGCCTGGAGCCATCTCACCAAATTTGACTCAATTCGATCACTGCTGGGTAAGTTTCCCCCCATTCTGAAGACTCCCTCTGGGAGTCCCTGTCCAAAACACGTGGCCACATCAGGGGCTCTCTCCAGTCAGTTGTGACCTCGGCACCAGGGACTAGGAGATGTCCAACCTCCCTGGAAGCCACCGTACCCCACACTACACGTGGCAGTGAGAGGATGCTCCCGTTGCCTCTGGACTGCCCGCCTTGAGACCATGGGAACTGCCCAGTCCAAACCAAACTGAAAATCTCCTCTGGGGTGTCGCTTGGCAAATCTCCAGACTTTAAGTCTCAGCCAAGACATAAAATGAAAGCGGCTCATTTTCTTCTGCACAATAGTATGGCCGCAATATAAATTGGATAATCAGTCCCAGTGGCCTACAGAAGGCACTCTAGACTTTAACATTCTCACAGATCTGACCAACTTCTGCAAGAGACTAGGCAAATGGTCCAAGATACCCTATGTTCAGGCCTTTTGGGACTTGCGTTATCACCCAGATCTCTGTGCCCAATGCTCATTAGCTCAGGTTCTGCTCACAAAGTCTCTTCCCTCGAGCAAGGAGAGGGATGATTCCTCCTCTTTTTTCTGAGCCTCCTGACACCCTATCCCAGCCACCCCTCTGTTCTCCTGCCCAACCTCCTCCTTACCCTGACCCACCGTTATCCCCATCCTCGTCAATGCCTCCCCACCCTTCACCCCCTCCTGTGCCCTTACCAAACCTGACAGATTCTGTCTCCCCTTCCTCCACTTCCTCCCCTTCCTCACCTGTCTCAGCCCATACTCAGTCCAGGACTGACCTCCTGTGTCCCTTATGAGAGGTGGTGGGCACCGAAGGAGTAGTCCGGGTTCATGTGCGGTTTTCATTGGCAGACTTGTCTAAGGTTGAGGAGCGTGCAGACTCCTTTTTGGCCAATCCTACTCGTTATATCAAAGAGTTCAGGTATCTGTGCCAGGCATATGATCTCACCTGGCATGACCTCCATGTTGTTATGACCTCAACCCTGTCTCCTGAGGAGCAGGAACGCATCCTAGTGGCAGTCAGGCAGCATCCTAACCAGGTTGATTTAACTGACCCTGCCGTGCCCATCAGCACTGAGGCAGTGCCCTCGGTTGAGCCCGACTGGGACTACCAGGTGGGGCAGGCAGGCCGCCGCTGCCGAGGCATGATGGTTCAGTGCCTTCTTGCTGGCATGCAGGCAGCCTCTAACAAATCAGACAACTTTAACAAACTAAAGGAGGTAGTGCAAGGTGCAGATGAAAATACGGCCGTTTTTCTTAACCGGCTGACTAAGGCGCTTATTCAGTACACCCGCCTTGACCCTGCCTCCCCCGCAGGAGGAACCATCTTGGCCTCATATTTCATTTCTCAGTCAGTCCCTGATAGCCAAAAAAAATTTAAAAAGGTGAAGGAAGGCCCTCAAACTCCCATCCAGGATTTAGTCAAACTGGCCTTCAAGGTCTACAACTCCAGGGAGGAAGCAGCTGAGGCCCAACGACAGGCCAGGCTAAAACAGAAGGTACAACTCCAAACCCAGGCCAAGGTAGCAGCCCTGAGATCAGCCGGCTCCAGGAGCTCCCAGAAAGGAGGTACTACCTGAGCACCACCTGGTGCCTGCTTCAAGTGTGACAACGGCGGCCACTGGGCCAAGCAGTGTCCCAACCCAAAGGAGCCAACCCACCCCTGTCCGAACTGTTGGCAGATGGGCCACTGGAAGTCAGACTGCCCCAACCTGAGGACGGTCGCTGCGCCTCCACGTGATGACCCTCCTGCAGGTATTGGAGGCGCCTTCCAGCTCCTCGACACTGACGAAGATTGAAGAGGCCCAGACTCGAGCACCCCTCTTACTCTCGCCAAGCCCAGGGTTATGCTCCAGGTAGCAGGTAAGTCCATATCTTTCCTCATGGACACGGAGGCTACCTACTCTGTTTTGCCTTCCTTTAGTGGCCCCAGCCACCCCTCCACTGTCATGGTCATGGGAATTGATGGCACTCCCTCCACCTACCACCAGACTCCTCCTCTGTCTTGCTGCTTGGATGGCTCCCTCTTCTGGCACTCATTTCTTATCATTCCTTTGTGCCCAGTCCCCTTGTTAGGATGAGATCTACTCTCCAAACCAGGGGCCACAGTTTATTTCCGGCCCAACCCCTCCCCACACCTTGGGTTCCTCTTCCCCCTCCTCTCACCTGACGAGCTCTACCAAGCTGATGCCCACTCCCATTTCCAGTCCCCATTAACCCTGAGGTGTGGGACACCTCCACCCTGATCATTGCCCAGCACCACACTCTGGTCCCCATCTGACTAAAAGACCCTTCTAACTTTCCCTCTAGGCCCCAGTTCCCTGTCTCCCTTGAACACCGACAGGGACTAAAACCCATCATTATAAGCCTGCTCTGGCAGCACATTCTAGTTACCGCCAACTCATGATGCAATACTCCTATCCTGGTTGTACAGAAAAGGTCTGTGGCTTGTCATCTCGTGTAGGACCTATGCCTCATCAATGAGGCAGTAGTCCCTACCTTTCCAGTTGTTCCTAATCCATATACACTCCTCTCATGCGTTCCCCATGACACCACCCATTTCACTGTCCTTGACCTGAAGGATGCCTTCTTTACCATCCCTCTACACCCAGACTGCCACTTTCTGTTTGCTTTTACTTTGGAAGATCCAGACACTCATATTTCTTCCCAGTTGACTTGGACTGTTTTGCCTCAAAGGTTCTGTGATAGCCCCCATTTTTTCAGACGGGCACTGGCATGGGATGTTGTCCTCTGTCTTCTGACCCACAGCACACTATTGCAGTATGTCAATGACTTATTACTATGTAGTCCTTCCTAGGAGTGCTCCCTTGCAGATACTGCTACACTTTTAAATTTTCTAGGTGACCGAGGTTATCAGGTTACTCCAGCTAAGGCTCAACTTTGTAGCCCTTCTGTCACCTACCTAGGCATACTCCTCACACCCACTACAAAAAGCCTCACAGCAGATAGAATAAGCCTCATTGAAACTCTCCAGCCTCTTCAGGATGCAGAAGAGATCTTCTCCTTCCTAGGACTGATGGGCACAGTGAGTCTTATCCCATGGCCCAACTCAGGATCTTTAAGGCCTACATCAAGGCCATAAGCAAGCTCATCAGACTGGCCTCTGACATCAGACAACAGGAGGAAGCCATCTCAGCTCTAGCCCAGGCAGCAAGTCCCAGGACAGCAGCAACCCTCTTTCCTGGCTAACCTTAGTCAGGGAAGGGGCTCAAGTGGTACACATGGCCGAGGTACACAACATCTCATTTTTTCTTGTGTGCAGCCTTGAATAAGCCCCCACTGGTTGCGGTACCTTTGCCCAGACCTTTTACCTCCTCTAACCTAACTCCCTCCTTTCCCTTTCCCGGCCGAACACTACATCAATGAGTCAGGACTAGTAGAAACCAATCTCCTCACTCTAGAAAAGATTCAGGAAAGACTCCACCAGAAAAACCTCGGATCAAGGCCCTCACTTAAGTGGTGGCAGTCATCTATGGCTGGTTAAGTCCTACCCTTTCTAAGCCCCTTACTATTCATTGGCTTCTTGCTACTCATAGTTCCCTGTGTTCTCCACTTCATCCAAGACCACATGAAAGAAGTCTCCCAGGTCACTTTCAATCAGATGCTGCTCCACTGCTATACCTGAGTTCTGACCTCCGAAGAACCCCATGATGACCCATAACAGCAGGAAGCAGCCAGATGAACACATCGCACCATTTTCTTATTAGAAAGAGGTCGGAATGTTAGGCAGGAATCTAGACCCAACATGGTGGCATTATCCAGCATAGCAGGCCTTTTGTTAAAGACTCCCTTTTGTTAAAGACTCCCTTGTACACACCCGTAGACTTACATGCGTCAGAGTTCTGGCTGGGCAACCACACTCACCCATGACCTGCAGCTCACCTGCATTCCACAAGTTCATAAACAGCAGTTTTGGTTAACAGTTTCCAAAGACCCCTTCCTCATGACCCTTACTCAACTCCTGCCCTAGTAGTTTCAAGACCCCCCAGGCCCTGTTTGCACAACCAGCTCCCCTACCTCTCGGGCTATAAAAAGCCCCTGCCCTCCTCCTTCAGTGTGACTTCCTCAGCCTGCACCTTTGGACCAAGGAACCTCGCCCACGAGTCCTAATAAAGGCTATTCTCACTGCTGTCTGCCGTGTGTCTTCATTCCTGGTTTGGCTCCAGCCTCAGTTTATCTTTACTAGAATCATCACTCCCAACACACGAACTATAGAATATGATAACTGTGAGCTATTTACATGCATTGATGCTACTTTTAATCCCACAACAAGTATTCTCTTGGTAAGGGCTAGAGAGGGGGTATGGATACCAGTTGCTTTACATCTTCCATGGGAGTCTTCCCCCTCTATTCACATAGTCAGTAAAGTTCTTAAAGGTATCCTTGAAAGAGCAAAGAGATTTGTTTTTACTGTTATTGCAGTCATTGCAGATCTAATGGTGGTTACTGCAATGGCAGCAACTGCTGGAGTTGCCATCCACAACTCTGTTCAAACCACTCAATATGTTGAAGCATGGCAGAAAAGCTCCTCACAGACTTTGGAATTCTCAGGCTCAAATTGATCAAAAATTAATCATTAATCAAATTAATTATCTCCACCAAAGTGTAATCTGGCTGGGAGATAGAGTTATGAATTTGGAACATTGCATGCAATGCAGTGTGATTGGAATACTTCTGATTATTGCATAATGCCTTATGCTTATAATAAAGATCAGCATTGCTGGGAAAAGGTCTCAAGACATTTAAAAGTCTAGGATGATAACTTAACCTTGGATATTTCAAAACTTAAAGAGCAAATTTTCGAGGCTTCACAAGCTCATTTACCTACTGTTCCTGAAGGAATAACTAAAGAATTATCTGATCTTAATCCCTTTAAATGGATCAAACCCCTCAGAGAATCATTGTTGTCACTGGCATTATTGATATTGGTATTCTTATGTTGTCTCCTTTTAGTCTGCAGATGCCTCCAAGTCTGAAGTCAATGACAGGCAATGATGGCAATGGCGATCCTAGGTAATACAAAGGGGGAAATGTGGGTGGCAAATGTGGACACCTAGCTGCCGTGTCCAGAGATCAAGGGCACGAGTTGTTCCAGTGTAATAAAATATATCAAATAAGAATAGTTACACTAGATATAGATAATAGATATGATTATATATTAATATCATTAATTATTAGTTTGTAGCAATTACTCTTTATTCCAATATTATAATAATCTTTGCTCTACAATTATAACTTAGGAAAAACCAGGCCATACAGAGATAGGAGCTGAGGGAACATAGTGAGAATTGTCCAGAAGACAAGAGTGTGAGCCTTCTGTTATGTTCTGGTTTTCTATTCTGTTTCATTTGTCTATGTGTCTGTTTTTCTACCAGTACCATGTTGTTTTGATTACTATAGTGTTCTAATATAATTTGAAGTCATGTAACATGATGTCTCTAGCCTTAGTATTGCTTTGACTTGACTATTTAGACTCTTTTTAGGTTCCACATAAATTTTTTTTTTTATTATACTTTAAGTTCTAGGGTACATGTGCATGACTTTATATCATGTATAACTCCCCAATGCAATCCCTCCCTCCTCCCCCCTCCCCATGATAGGCCTCAGTGTGTGATGTTCCCCTTCCCGAGTCCAAGTGATATCATTGTTCAGTTCCCACCTATGAGTGAGAACATGCGGTGTTTGGTTTTCTCTTCTTGTGATAGTTTGCTAAGAATGATGGTTTCCAGCTGCATCCATGTCCCTACAAAGGACGCAAACTCATCCCTTTTTATGGCTGCATAGTATTCCATGGTGTATATGTGCCACATTTTCTTAATCCAGTCTGTCATAGATGGACATTGGGTTGATTCCAAGTCTTTGCTATTGTGAATAGTGCCGCAATAAACATACGTGTGCATGTGTCTTTGTAGTAGAGTAATTATAATCCTTTGGGTATACACCAGTAGTGGGATGGCTGGGTCATATGGTACATCTAGTTCTAGATCCTTGAGGAATCGCCATACTGTTTTCCATAATGGTTGAACTAGTTTACAATCCCATCAACAGTGTAAAAGTGTTCCTATTTCTTCACATTCTCTCCAACACCTGTTGTTTCCTGACTTCGTAATGATTGCCATTCTAACTGGTGTGAGATGGTATCTCATTGTGGTTTTGATTTGCATTTCTCTGATGGCGAGTGATGATGAGCATTTTTTCATGTGTCTGTTGGCTGTATGGATGTCTTCTTTTGAGAAATGTCTGTTCATATCCTTTCCCCACTTTTTGATGGGGTTGTTTGTTTTTTTCTTGTATATTTGTTTGAGTTCTTTGTAGATTCTGGATATTAGCCCTTTGTCAGATGAGTAGGTTGCAAAAATTTTCTCCCATTCTGTAGGTTGCCTGTTCACTCTGATGGTAGTTTCTTTTGCTGTGCAAAAGCTCTTTAGTTTAATTAGATCCCATGTGTCAATTTTGGCTTTTGCTGCCGTTGCTTTTCGTGTTTTAGACATGAAGTCCTTGCCCATGCCTATGTCCTGAATGGTACTACCTAGATTTTCTTCTAGGGTTTTATGGTATTAGGTCTAACATTTAAGTCTCTAATCCATCTTGAATTAATTTTCGTATAAGGGGTAAGGAAAGGATCCAGTTTCAGCTTTCTACTTATGGCTAGCCAATTTTCTCAGCACCATTTATGAAATAGGGAATCCTTTCCCCATTTCTTGTTTCTCTCAGGTTTGTCAAAGATCAGATGGCTGTAGATGTGTGGTATTATTTCTGAGGACTCTGTTCTGTTCCATTAGTCTATATCTCTGTTGTGGTACCAGTACCATGCTGTTTTGGTTACTGTAGCCTTGTAGTATAGTTTGAAGTCAGGTAGCGTGACGCCTCCAGCTTTGTCCTTTTGACTTAGGATTGTCTTGGCAATGCGGGCTCTTTTTTGGTTCCATATGAACTTTAAAGCCGTTTTTTCCAATTCTGTGAAGAAAGTCATTGGTAGCTTGATGGGGATAGCATTGAATCTATAAATAACCTTGTGCAGTGTGGCCATTTTCACGATATTGATTCTTCCTATCCATGAGCATGGTATGTTCTTCCATTTGTTTGTGTCCTCTTTGATTTCACTGAGCAGTGGTTTGTAGTTCTCCTTGAAGAGGTCCTTTACATCCCTTGAAAGCTGGATTCCTAGGTATTTGATTCTCTTTGAAGCAATTGTGAATGGAAGTTCATTCCTGATTTGGCTCTCTGCTTGTCTGTTACTGGTGTATAAGAATGCTTGTGATTTTTGCACATTAATTTTGTATCCTGAAACTTTGCTGAAGTTGCTTATCAGCTTAAGCAGCTTTTGGGCTGAGACAATGGGGTTTTCTAAATATACAATCATGTCATCTGCAAACAGGGACAATTTGACTTCTTCTTTTCCTAACTGGATACCCTTGATTTCTTTCTCTTACCTGATTGCCCTAGCCAGAACTTCCAACACTATGTTGAATAGGAGTGGTGAGAGACGGTATCCCTGTCTTGTGCCAGTTTTCAAAGGGAATTTTTCCAGTTTTTGCCCATTCAGTATGCTATTAGCTGTGGGTTTGTCATAAATAGCTCTATTATTTTGAGGTACGTTCCATCAATACCGAATTTATTGAGCGTTTTTAGCATAAAGGGCTGTTGAATTTTGTCAAAAGCCTTTTCTGCATCTATTGAGATAATCATGTGGTTCTTGTCTTTGGTTCTGTTTATATGCTGGATTACGTTTATTGATTTGCGAATGTTGAACCAGCCTTGCATCCCAGGGATGAAGCCCACTTGATCATGGTGGATAAGCTTTTTGATGTGCTGCTGAATCCGGTTTGCCAGTATTTTATTGAGGATTTTTGCATCGATGTTCATCAGGGATATGGTCTAAAATTCTCTTTTTTGTTGTGTCTCTGCCAGGCTTTGGTATCAGGATGATGTTGGCCTCATAAAAAGAGTTAGGGAGGATTCCCTCTTTTTCTATTGATTGGAATAGTTTCAGAAGGGTACCAGCTCCTCCTTGTACCTCTGGTAGAATTCAGCTGTGAATCCATCTGGTCCTGGACTTTTTTTCGTGGGTAGGCTATTAATTGTTGCCTCAATTTCAGAGCCTGCTATTGGTCTATTCAGGGATTCAACTTCTTCCTGGTTTAGTCTTGGGAGAGTGTAAGTGTCCAGGAAATTATCCATTTCTTCTAGATTTTCTAGTTGATTTGCATAGAGGCATTTATAGTATCTCTGATGGTTGTTTGTATTTCTGTGGGGTCGGTGGTGATATCCCCTTTATCATTTTTATTGCGTCTATTTGATTCCTCTCTCTTTTCTTCTTTATTAGTCTAGCTAGCAGTCTGTCAATTTTGTTGATCTTTTCAAAAAACCAACTCCTGGATTCATTGATTTTTTGGAGGGTTTTTTGTCTCTATCTCCTTCAGTTCTGCTCTGATCTTAGTTATTTCTTGCCTTCTGCTAGCTTTTGAATGTGTTGCTCTTGCCTCTCTAGTTCTTTTAATTGTGATGTTAGAGTGTCAATTTTAGATCTTTCCTGCTTTCTCTTGTGGGCATTTAGTGCTATAAATTTCCCTCTACACACTGCTTTAAATGTGTCCCAGAGATTCTGGTATGTTGTATCTTTGTTCTCATTGGTTTCAAAGAACATCTTTATTTCTGCTTTCATTTCGTTCTGTACCCAGTAGTCATTCAGGAGCAGGTTGTTCAGTTTCCATGTAGTTGAGCGGTTTGGATTGAGTTCTTAGTCCTGAGTTCTAGTTTGATTGCACTGTGGTCTGAGAGACAGTTTGTTATAATTTCTGTTCTTGTACATTTGCTGAGGAGTGCTTTACTTCCAATTATGTGGTCAATTTTGGAATAAGTGAGATGTGGTGCTGAGTAGAATGTACATTCTGTTGATTTGGGGTGGAGAGTTCTATAGATGTCTATTAGGTCCGCTTGGTGCAGAGATGAGTTCAATTCCTGGATATCCTTGTTAACTTTCTGTCTCATTGATCTGTCTAATGTTGACAGTGGAGTGTTGAAATCTCCCATTATTATTGTATGGGAGTCTAAGTCTCTTTGTAGGTCTCTAAGGACTTGCTTTATGAATCTGGATGCTCCTGTATTGGGTGCATATATATTTAGGAGAGTTAGCTCTTCCTGTTGAATTGATCCCTTTACCATTATGTAATGGCCTTCTTTGTCTCTTTTGATCTTTGATGGTTTAAAGTCTGTTTTATCAGAGACTAGGATTGCAACCCCTGCTTTTTTTTGTTCTCCATTTGCTTGGTAGATCTTCCTCCATCCCTTTATTTTGAGCCTATGTATGTCTCTGCATGTGAGATGGGTCCCCTGAATACAGCAGACTGATGGGTCTTGACACTTTATCCAGTTTTCCAGTCTGTGTCTTTTAATTGGAGCATTTAGTCCATTGACATTTAAGGTTAATATTGTTATGTGTGAACTTGATCCCGTCATTATGATATTAACTGGTTATTTTGCTTGTTAGTTGATGCAGTTTCTTCCTAGCCTCGATGGTCTTTACATTTTGGCATGTTTTTGCAATGGCTGGTACCGGTTGTTCCTTTCCATGTTGAGGGCTTCCTTCAGGGTCTCTTGTAAGGCAGGCCTGGTGGTGACAAAATCTCTAAGCATTTGCTTATCTGTAAAGGATTTTATTTCTCCTTCACTGATGAAGCTTAGTTTGGCTGGATATGAAATTCTGGGTTTAAAATTCTTTTCTTTAAGAATGTTGAATATTGGCCCCCACTCTCTTCTGGCTTGTAGAGTTTCTGCCGAGAGGTCTGCTGTTATTCTGATGGGCTTCCCTTTGTGGGTAACCCGACCTTTCTCTCTGGCTGCCCTTAAGATTTTTTCCTTCATTTCAACTTTGGTGAATCTGGCAATTATGTGTCTTGGAGTTGCTCTTCTGGAGGAGTATCTTTGTGGCGTTCTCTGTGTTTCCTGAATTTGAATGTTGGCCTGCCCTACTAGGTTGGGGAAGTTCTCCTGGATGATCTCCTGAAGAGTGTTTTCCAACTTGGTTCCATTTTCCCCCTCACTTTCAGGCACCCCAATCAGACGTAGATTTGGTCTTTTTACATCATCCCATACTTCTTGCAGGCTTTGTTCATTTCTTTTTCTTCTTTTTTCTTTTGGTTTTCTCTTCTCGCTTCATTTCATTCATTTGATCCTCAATCGCTGATACTCTTTCTTCCAGTTGATCGAGTCGGTTACTGAAGCTTGTGCATTTGTCACGTATTTCTCGTGTCATGGTTTTCATCTCTGTCATTTCGTTTATGATCTTCTCTGCATTAATTAGTCTAGCTGTCAATTCTTCCACTTTTTTTTTCAAGATTTTTAGTTTCTTTGCGCTGGGTACGTAATTCCTCCTTTAGCTCTGAGACGTTTGATGGACTGAAGCCTTCTCTAATCTCGTCAAAGTCATTCTCTGACCAGCTTTGATCCATTGCTGGCGATGGGCTGCACTCCTTTGCAGGGGGAGATGCGCTCTTATTTTTTGAATTTCCAGCTTTTCTGCCCTGCTTCTTCCCCATCTTTGTGGTTTTATCTGTCTCTGGTCTTTGATGACGGTGACGTACTGATGGGGTTTTGGTATAGGTGTCCTTCCTGTTTGATAGTTTTCCATCTGACAGTCAGAAGGACTGTCTGTTGGTCTGTTGGAGATTGCTTGAGGTCCACTCCAGACCCTGTTTGCCTGGGTATCAGCAGCAGAGGTTGCCGAAGATAGAATATTGCTGAACAGCGAGTGTACCTGTCTGATTCTTCCTTTGGAAGTTTCCTCTCAGGGGTGACTCCACCCTGTGAGGTGTGGGGTGTCAGACTGCCCCTAGTGGGGGATGTCTCCCAGCTAGGCTACTCAGGGGTCAGGGACCCACCTGAGCAGGCAGTCTGTCCGTTCTCAGATCTCAACCTCCGTGTTAGGAGATCCACGGCTCTCCCCAAAGCTGTCAGACAGAGTCGTTCACGTCTGCACCGTCCCTCGCTCCTTCCCCTATTGGACTGCAGCTGTGTGCTGTCTGCAGAGGTAGAGTCTACAGAGACAGGCATGCTTCCTTGATCTGCTGTGAGCTCCACCCAGTTGGAGCTTCCCAGCGGCTTTGTTTACCTACTTAAGCCTCAGCAATGGCGGGCGCCCCTCCCCCAGCCTCGCTGCTGCCTTGCGGATCGATCGCGGCAGACTGCTGTGTTAGCAGTGAGGGAGGCTCCGTGGGCGTGGGAGCCTCCCGGCCAGGTGTGGGATATATTCTCCTGGTGTGCCTGTTTCCTTAAAGCACAGTATTGGGGTGGGAGTTACCCGATTTTCCAGGTGTTGTGTGTCTCAGTTCCCCTGGCTAGGAAAATGGATTTCCTTCCCCCTTGCACTTCCAGGTGAGGCGACGCCTCGCCCTGCTTCAGCTCACGCTGGTCGGGCTGCAGCAGCTGATCAGCACCGATTGTCCGGCACTCCCTAGAGAGATGACCCCAGTACCTCAGTTGAAAATGCAGAAATCACCGGTCTTCTGTGTCGCTCGTGCTGGGAGTTGGAGACTGGAGCTGTTCCTATTCACCCATCTTGCTCTGCCCCCATGTAGAATTTCTGAATGGAGATTTTGGAGCGCACTGAGGTCTACAGTGAAAGACCTAATATCTCTAGATAAAAACTATAAAGAGGCTGTCTGTGAAACCACTTTGTGACCTGTGTATTCATTCACAGATTTAAACCTTACTTTTGATTCATCAGTTTGGAAAAACTCTTTTGGTAGAATCTGTAAAGGAACATTTTGGACCCCATTGAGGCCTATAGTGAAAAACCGAATATCCCGGGATAAAACCTAGAAAGAAGCTGTTTGTAAAACTGCTTTATGATGTGTGCACTTAGCACCCAGAGTGAAAACTCTCTTTTGATTCAGTAGTTTGGAAACCCTGTTTTTGTAGAATCTGTGAAGAACTTTTTCAGAGTCCACTGAGACCTATAGTGAAAAACTGAATATCCTGTGATTAAAACTAAGAAAGAAGCTCTCCATGAAACTGCTTTGTGATGTGAAGATTCAGCTCACAGAGTTAAACTTTTCTTTTGAGTCAGCATTTTGTAAACACTCTTTTTGTAGAATCTATGAAATGACATTTTGAGCCCACTGAGTCCAACAGTGAAAAACTGAATATCATGAAATAAAACTACAAAGAAGCTATATGTGAAACTGCTTTGTGATGTGTGCATTCAGCTCACAGCGTGAAACATTCCTTTTTTATTTGTCAGGTTGGAACACTCTTTGTGTAGAATCTGCAAATGAAATTTTGGAGCCCACTGAGGCCTATAGTGATAAACCTAATATGCCTAGATAAAAACTAGAAAGAAGCTGTCTGTGAAACTTCTCTGTGATGTGTGCATTCAGTTCACAGTTAAACCTTGCTTTTCATTCAGTAGTTTGGAAACATTCTTTTTGTAGAATCCATGAAGGTACATTTCACAGCCCACTGAGGCCAATAGTGAAAAACTGAATATCACAAAATGAACCTAAAAAAAAGCTATCTGTGAAACTTCTTTGTGATATGTGTATTTAGCTCACAGGGTTAAACCTTACTGTTGGTTAAGCAGTTTGGAAACACTCTTTTTGGAGTATCTGTAAAAGGACATTTCAGAGCCCACTGAGGTCTATAGTGAAAAACTGAATATCTTGTGATAAAAACTACAAAGAAGCTCTCTGTAAAAATGCTTTTTGACCTCTGCATTCAGATCACAGAGTTAAATCTTTCTTTTGATTCAGCAGTTTGGACATACTCTTTCCAGAATCTGCAAAGGGACATCAGGGACCGCACCGAGGCCTATAGTGAAAAACCAAATATCTTGCAATGAAAACTACAAAGAAGCTTCTGTGAAACTGCTTCATGACATGTGCATTCAGTTCACACAGATAAACCAGATAAACCACACTTTTGATTCAGCAGTTTGGAAACACTCTTTTTCTAGAATCTGCAAAAGGACATTTTGGAGGGCATTGAGGCCTGTGTTGAAAAAGCAAATATCTCACGATAAAAACTAGAATCTATCTGTGAAAATTTTCTCTGATGTATGGATTCAGTTCACAGAGTTTTAACCTTTCTTGTGATTCAGCAGTTTGGAAACACTCTTTTTGGACAATTTGTGGAGCAACATTTTAGGGCAAATTTAGGCCTGTAGTGAAAAACTGAATATCTTGCAATTGAAAACTAGAAAGAATCTATCTGGGAAACTGCTTTGTGATGTGTACATTTAACTCAGAAAGTTAAACCTTTCTTTTCATTCAGGACGTTGGAAACACTCATTTTGTAGAATCTGCAAGGAGACATTTGAGACCCCACTGAGGCCTATAGTGAAAAGCCAAATATCTTGCCATAAAAAGTAGAAAGAAGCGATTTGTAAAACTGCTTTGTGATGTGTGCATTCAGTTCACAGAATGAAAGCTTTCTTTTGATTCAGCAGTTTGGAAACACTCTTTTTGTAGATTCTGTGAAGAGACAATTCAAAGCACATTGAGGCCAATAGTAAAAAACAGCATCCCGGAATGAAAAATAGGAAAGAAGATATCTGTGAAACTTTTTTGTCAGTATGCATTCAGCTAACAGTGTTAAACCTTTGTTTTGATTCAGCAGGTTGGAAACACTCTTTTTGCAGAATCTGCAAAGGGACATTTCAAAGCCCACTGATGCCTATAGTGAAAAACAGAATATCCCATGACAAAACTAGAAAGAAGCTATCTGTGAAACTGCTTTGTGATTTGTGCATTCAGCTCACAGAGTTTAACCATCCCTTTGATTCAGTAATTTGAAAACACTCTTTTTATCGAATCTGTGAGGGGACATTTCGGAACCCACTGAGGCCTGTAATGAACAACCGAATATCTCTAGATAAAAACGAGAAAGAAGCTATATGTGAAATTGCTTTGTGATGTGGCACTCAGTAAGAAGAGTTAAACTTTAGTTATTTCTTGCCTTCTGCTAGCTTTGGAATTTGTTTTCTCTTGCTTCTCTAGTTCTTTTAATTGTGTTGTTAGGGTGTTGATTTTAGATCTTTCCTGCTTTCTTTTGTGGGCATTTAGTGCTATAAATTTCTCTCTACAGACTGCTTTAAGTGTGTCCGAGATTCTGGTACATTGTGTCTTTGTTCTCATTAGTTTTAAAGAACGTCTTTATGTCTGCCTTCATTCCGTTATTTACTCAGTAGTCATTCAGGAGCAGGTTGTTCAGTTTCCATGTAGTTGTGTGGTTTTGAGTGAGTTTCTTAACCCTGAGTTCTAATTTTATTGTACTGTGGTCTGAGAGACAGGTTGTTGTGATTTCTGTTCTTTTACATTTGCTATGGAGTTCTTTAGTTCCAGTTATGTGCTCAATTTTAGAATAAGTGTGCTGTGGTGCTGAGAAGAATGTATTTTCTCTTGATTTGGGGTATAGAGTTCTGTAGACATCTATTAGGTCTGCTTGGTACATAGCCGAGTTCAAGTTCTGCATATCCTTGTTAATCTTCTGTCTCATTGATCTGTCTAATATCGACAGTGGGGTGTTAAAGCCTCTCATTATTATTGTGTGTGAATCTAAGTCTCTTTGTAGGTCTCTCAGGACTTGCTTTATGAATCTTGGTGCTCCTGTGTTGGGTGCATATATATTTACGATAGTTAGCTCTTCTTGTCGAATTAATCACTTTTCCATTATGTAATGGACCCCAATGTAGCCTAGCTGGGATATATCTCCCATTAGGGGCCAACAGACACCGCATACAGGTGGCTGCCACTTTGGGATGAAGCTTCCAGAGGAAGGATCAGGCAGAAATATTTACTGTTCTGCAATATTTGCTGTTCTGCAATCTCCACTGGTGATAAGAATAGCATCAACAACAATAAAAAGGATAGCCACACCAAAACCCTATCTGTAGGCCACCAACACCAAAGACCAAAGGTAGTTAAAGCCACAATGATGGGAAGAAACCAGAGCAGAAAAGCCAAAAATTCTAAAAACCAGATGGCCTATTCTCCTACAAAGGATTGCAACTTCTCACCAGCAACTGAACAAAGCTGGATGGAGAATGACTTTGGTGAGCTGACAGAAATAAGCTTCAGAAGGTTGGTAATAACAAACTTCTGTGAGCTAAAGAAGCAAGCTCTAACCCATTGCATGGAAGCTAAAAACCTTGAAAAAAGGTTAGTCAAATGGCTAACTACAATAAACAATGTAGAGAAGACCTTAAATGATGTGCTGGAGCTGAAAACCATGACACAAGAACTTCACGATGCATGCACAAGCTTCAACAGCCAATTTGATCAAGTAGAAGAAACGATACCAGTGATGAAAATCAAATTAATAAAATAAAGTGAGAAGACAAGTTTAGAGAAAAAAGAGTAAAAAGAAATGAACAAAGCCTCCAAGAAATATGGAACTATATGAAAAGACCAAATCTACGTTTGATTGGTGTACCGGAAAATGATTAGGAAAATGGAACCAAGTTAGAAAACACTCTTCAGGATATTATCCAGGAGAACTTTCCCAACCTAGCAAGGCAGACCAACATTCAAATTCAGGAAATACAGAGAACACCACAAAGATACTCCTCGAGAAGAGCAACACAAAGACACATATTTGTCAGATTCACCAAGGTAGAAATGAAGGAAAAAATATTAAGGGCAGCCAGAGAGAAAGGTCAGGTTACCCACAAAGGCTGGCCCATCAGACTAACAGCAGATCTCTCAGCAGAAACCCTACATGCCAGAAGAGAATGGGGACAAATATTCAACATTCTTAAAGAAAAGAATTTTCAACCTAAAATTTCATATCCAACCAAACTAAGTTTCACAAGTTAAGGAGAAATAAAATCCTTTACAGACAAGCAAATGCTGACAGATTTTGTCACCACCAGGCCTGCCTTACAAGAGTTCCTGAAGGAAGCACTAAACATGGAAAAGAATAACCAGTACCAGCCACTGCAAATACATGCCAACTTGTAAAGTCCATAGATGCTATGAAGAAGCTGTATTAATTAATGAGTAAAATAACCAGCTAACAATATAATGACAGGATCAAGTTCACACATAACAATATTAACCTTAAATGTAAATGGGCTAAATGTCCCAATTAAAATACACAGGCTGGCAGATTGGATAGAGTCAAGACCAATCAGTGTGCTGTATTCTGGAGACCCATCTCACATGCAGAGACACATATAGGCTCAAAATAAAGGGATGAAGGAAAATCTCCCAAGCAAATGGAAAGAAAAAAAAATCAGGGGTTGCAGTCTTAGTCTCTGTTAAAGCAGACTTTAAAACAACAAAGGTCAAAAGAGACTGGAAACACTCTTTTTGCAGAATATGTGAAGGGACGTTTTGGCATTCATTGAGGCCTACAGTGAAAAAAGGAATATCCCATGATAAAAACTAGAAAGAAGCTATCTGTGAAACTGCTTTGTGATGTGTGCGTTCAGCTGACAGAGTGGAATCTTTCTTTTGATTCAGAAGTTTCAAAACACACTTTTTGTAGAATCTTCAAAGGGATATTTCAGAGCCCACTGGGGCATATAGTGAAAAACCAAATTTCTCTAGATAAAAATTAAAATGAAGCCATCTATGAAACTGCTTTGTGATGGGTGCACTTTGTGCACAGATTTAAATCTTACTTTCGGTTCAGCAGTTTGGAAACACTCTTTTTGTAGAATCTGCCAATGGACATTTCTGAGCCCACTGAGGCTTACAGTAAAAAATCGAATATCCAGAAATAAAAACTAGAAAGAAGCTATATGTGAAACCGCTTTGTGATATGTGCATTCAACTCACAGTGTGAAAACTTACTTTTGATTCAGCAGTTTAAGAACACTCTTTTTGTAGAATCTGCAAAGGAACAATTCAGAGAACATTGAGGACTACAGTGAAAACCTGACTATCCGTGATAAAAACTAGATAGAAGCTATCTGTGGAACTGCTTTGTGATGTGTGGATTCAGCTCACAGAGTTAAACCTTTCTTCTTATCCAGAAGTTTGGAAACACTCTTTTTGTAGAATCTGCAAAGGGACATTCCAGAGCCCACTGAGGCCTGAAGTGAAAAACTGAATATCCTGAAATGAAAACTAGAAAGAAGCTATTTGTGAAACTGCTTTGTGATGTGTGCATTCAGCTCATAGAGTTAAACCTTTCTTTTCATTCAGCAGTTTGGAAACATTCTTTTTGTAGAACCTGTGAAGGGTCATTTCAGACAGCATTGAGTCCTATAGTGAAAAATTGAATATCCTAAGTTAAAAACTAGAAAGAAGCTATCTGTGAAACTGCTTTGTGGTGTGTGGATTAAGCTCACAGAGTGAATCCCTTCTTTTGATACAGCAGTTTGGAAACACTGTTTTTGTAGATTCTGTGAAGGGACATTTTGAAGCCCACTGAGGCCAATAGTGGGCCTAGAAAACCAAATATCCCTAGAAAAAAACTAGAAATAGTCTCCCTTTGAAACTGCTTTGTGACATATGCATTAAGTTCACAGAGAAAAACTTTACTTTTGATTCAACAGTTTTGAAGCACTCTTTTTCTTAGAATCTGCAAAGGGACATTTCAGAGTCAAGGGAGGCCTATACTGAAAAGCAGAATATTCCACAATAAAAACTTAAAAGAAACTATCTGTGAAACTGCTTTGTGATGTGTGGATTCAGCTCACAATGTTAAACATTTTTTTTGATTCACCAGTTTGGAAACACTCTTTTTGTAGAATCTGTGAATGGACATTTCAGGATGCAATAAAGCCTATAGTGAAAAACAGAAAATCCCATAATAAAAGCTAAAGAGAAGCCATCTGTGAAACTGCTTTGTTATATATGCATTCAGCACACAGAGTGAAACCTTTCTTTGGATTCTGCAGGTTGAAAGCCATGTTTTTCTATAATCTGTGAAGGGACATTGTGTAGCCCACAGAGGCCTACAGTAAAACAATGAATATCTCTACATAAAAACTAGAAAGAAGCTATCTGTGAAACAGCTCTGTGACATTTGCATTCATTTCACAGAGTTATACCTTACTTTTGATTCAGCACTTTGGAAACACTTTTTGGAGAATCTGTAAAGGGAAATTTCAGAGGGCATCAATGCCCACGGTGAAAAACTGAATATCCCTTGATAAAAACTGGAAAGAAACGCTGTGAAACTGCCTTGTGATATGCGGATTCAGCTCAAAGAGTTAAACATTTTCTTAGATTCAGCAGTTTGGAAATAATCTTTGTGTAGAATATACAAAGAGACATTTCGGAGCCCACGGAGGCCTATTGTGAAAAAATGGATACTCCAAAATAAAAACTAGAAAGGAGCTGTCTGTGAAACAGCTTTGTGATGTGCGCATTCAGCTCATAGATTTGAACCTTACTTTTGATTCAGCAGTTTGGAAACACTTTTTCTGTAGAATCTGCAAAGAAACATTTCAGAGTGCATTGAGACCTATAATTAAAAACGGAATATCCTGTGATAAAAACTAGCAAGAAGCTATCTATGAAACCGCTTTGTGATGTGTGGATTCAGCTCACAGAGGTAAACCTTTCTTTTGATTCAGCAGTTTGGAAACACTTTTTCAGTAGAATCTGCGAAGGGACATTTCTTTGAAATATATAGTGATATACCGAATATCCATGACAAAAGCTAGAAATGAGCTATCTGTGAAACTGTTTTGTGATGTGTTCATTCAGTTCACAAAATAAAACCTTTCTCTTGATTCAGCAGTTTGGAAACACTCTTTTTGTAGCATCTGCAAAGGGACATTTCAGAGCCCACTGAGACCTGTAGTGAAAAATCGAGTATCCCACAATAAAAACCTGAAACAAGCTATCTGAAACTGCTTTGTGAAGTGTACATTCAGCTCAGAGAGTGAAACCTTTCTTTTGATTCAGGAGGTTGGAAACAATTTTTTTGTAGAATCTGTGAAGAAATATTTCAGAGCCTACTGAGGCCAATAGGTTGGAATCAATATTTTTGTAACATTCGTGAAGTGACATTTCAAAGCCCAGTGAGGCTTATAGTGAAAAACTGAATACTTCATGATTAAAAGCTAGAAAGTGGTTGTCTCTGGAACTGCTATGTATTTCTTAATTTATCTAACAGAGTTACATCTATTTTTATATTCAGCAGATTGAAAAACTTTTTTTTTTTTTTGTACTTCTGGGAAAGGACATTTCTGAGCCCATTGAGGCCTATAGTGAAAAAAAAAAAAAAAAAGAATGTCCCGTGATAAAAACCAAAAGGAAGTTATGTGTGAAACTCTTTTGGGATGTGTGGATTCAGCTCACAGAGTTAAATCCTTCTTTTGATTCAGTATTTGGAAACACTTTTTTTGTATAATGTGTGAATGGACATTTCAGAGTCAACTGAGGCCTATAGGTTGGAAACACTCATTTTGTAGAATCTGTGAAGAAACATTTTGAAGCCTAATGAGATTTTTGGTTATTAATGGCATATCAAGTGACAAAACCTAAAAAGAAGCTATGTGTGAAACTGCTTTGCCATGTGTGGGTTCAGCTAACAGATTTAAACCTAGATTTTGATTTGGCAAGTTGGAGTCAATCTTTTTGTAGACTCTGCAGAGTTACATTTCAGAGCTGACTGAGGTCTATAGTGAAAAACACAATATCCCTAGGGAAAAACTAGAAAGAATCAAACTGTGAAATTGCTTTGAGATGTGTGGATTCAGCTAAGAGAGTTAAACTTCTTTTTGATTCAGCAGGTTCAAATAACTCTTACAATCAGAGAGAACACCCCTCATATTGTCTTATGCCCAATTTCTGCCTCCAAAGAAAGAAGAAGTAAAAACTGAAAGACAGAAATAAAATCCACAGACAGACAGCCCGGTGCTGCACCCTGGGTCTGGTAGCTAAAGATCAACCCCTGACCTAATCGGTTATGTTATCTATAGATTACAGACATTGTATAGAAATGTACGGTGAAAATCCCTATCTTGTTTTGTTCCAATCTAATTACCAGTGCATGCAGCCCCCAGTCATGTACCCCCTGCTTGCTCAATCAATTACAAACCTCTCACACACACCCCCTTAGTGTTGTGAGCCCTTAAAAGGGACAGGAATTGCTCACTCAGGGAGCTCAGCTCTTGAGACAGGAGTCTTGCCCATACCCCCGGCTGAATGAACCCACTTCTTCTTTAATCCAGTGTCTGAGGAGTTTTGTCTGCTACTTGTCCTGTTACATTTCTTGGTTCTCTGGCTGGGAAGCGAGGTGAATGGTGGATGATCGAGACAGCTCCTTAGGCGGCTTAAACCTGCCTGTGGAACATCCCTGTGGGGGACTCTGACCAGCCCGAGTGATACTGATCCTGAGAGTGCTCCTGGATAAGCAGTTGCCCTGGTGGGACTCCTCACCAGAGCAGTGTGTGGCATAATCCCATGCAGGATCAACACAGTGGTTGAACACCAGGAAGGAATGGGCACATGGAGTCTGGACATCTAAAACTTGGTAAGACTAGTCTTTGAAGCTTGCCCACTCCGTTTGAATGGAAGCATGGCCTGATCACCCATGGTGTGCTTTTATCAGCACTTTGGTTTTGGTTTTGGTTTTGATTTGGTTTGAATTGCTTGACAGGACCGGTCTTGGGAACTTGTCCACTCCATTTGAGAGGAAGTGTGGCCCCATCACTCATGGTATGCCTGTATCTGCACTTTGATTTTTGTTTTTGACTTGACTCGGGTTGCTTAGTACTTTGGTTTTGGTTTTGATCTGGCTTGGATTTCTGGATACTCTGATTTTGGTTTTGATATTGGTTTGCTGCAAACTGTAAAAATGTGTGTGTGCTCTTTTTACCTGTTCTTTGTTTTGCAGTGTGCTTGTGGTTTGAGCGTGGTGTTTTGTCTTGAAGAAGCATAGGTCAGGCACAAATAAGCCCACCCTACTAGGAACTATGTTGAAAATTTTCAAAAAAGAATTTAAAGGAGACTATGGAGTACTATGACACCAGGAAAACTTAAAACTTTGTGTAAGATAGACTGGCCAGCATTAGAAGTAGGTTGGCCATTAGAAGGAAGCTTGGACAGGTCCCTTGTTTCAAAGGTATGGCAGAAGGTAACATGTAAGCCAGGGAACCCAGACCAGTTCCTGTACATAGACACTTGGTTACAGCTGCTTTTAGAGCCCCCACCCCAATACACAGTGGTTGAGAGAACAGCAACATAAGCATCTGGCCGGGGCAAGGAAAGACAAGCAGAAAGAGAGAAAGGAAAGAAACAGAGAGGAAAAGAGGCAAAGAGAGAGAGGAAGAGATGGAGAGGAAGAGACAAAGAGGGAGTCAAGGAGAGAGAGAGGGAGGCAGAGAGGGAGAGGAAGAGACAGAGGCAAAAGGAAAGTCAAAGAGAGAGAGACAAAGTTAAAGAGAGAAAAAAAGAAAGAGAGAGATACAAGTATTTAAGAAAAAACAAGTATACCTTATTCCTTTAAAAGCCATCATACCAATTCTAATTTGGAAAAACAAGGTCTTATTAATATCAAAGGATAATTAAAATCCCAAACTTACAAGGTTTTCAACAAAAGTAAAGTTTGCTAAAAGTTAACAGTGTAACATGTATTATTATAGTAACTTCTATTCTTGTGGTGTCGACAGTTTAGTCCACAGACATAAAAAAGATGTTTGCTTTGGAAAAGAATGGTTATCATCTTCGGGAAAAAAAAAGGAAAAAAAGGACGAGCGGAATTTACATAAAAAGAGTGTTATATGGTAAATTCTTGTCCTGAAATAAATTAACTGGTTGTTTAAAGAAAGAAATGTTTGTAATAGGTCAGAAAGTTAAGGCATGTCGAAAAATTGCCTGTAAAAGTCATGAAAGAAAAAAAAGGTTATAAAAAAGTGTGTCAAAAAATTTGTGCAAAAGACGTGTATAATTTAAAAGTACCTAGGCTTCCTGATTGTAAAACTATTGAAAAAAAAAAAAACAGTTTATGTGCAAGGTGTATAAGAAAAGTAAAATATACCTTTGGTAAAAGGACTATACGGAGGCATAAGAATATACATTTTTACCTACACTAAAAAGTTAAAAAATTATTGTTTTGAAGGTTTAAGCAAGCTTTAAAACGTTACTTGTAAAGAAAATTCTGTATGTAAACATATTAGCTGCAGTTAAAGAAGTGTCATCCAGTTTTTCTGTGAACTGGACATTAAAGTAAAAGCATAACAGGTTTTTCTTAAGGCACCAACCTGCTCTTTAGCAAAAGTTATAAAAGGTTAAAAAAAAGTCTGTAAATCTTACCTTATGGTCAAACATTAAAAATTAGATAAATATGTCTACCAGATTTTATTAAAATTAGGTTTAACATTAATAACACACACTAATATAAAGATAAAATTTAGCTTATCTGGTACAAAAATCACACAAGAAGCATTACTAAATGTAAAATGGTATTTGGTTTTCTTTGGTTTAAAAACTAATAAAAATAGGTTCTAAAGGAAATTTCTGAGTAAAAAGGCACTAAGGACTATAAAGTCCACTGCCAAGGTCCCCACATTAAAAACAAAAGGTGAATTTCTTAAAAATTATATACTTAGTTTATCTTCCACTTTCCTTTCTCACACACACACAAAAAAAAACCCAAAAAACTAAAGGCATTTTAGCACATGTACCACCCCTGGAATTTCCGATAAACCAGCACCAGCCTGAAGATCACTTTCTCATCAAAGGGTGGAAAGAAGAAAACCTCAAGCCAGCCTGGGAAGGACACTACCTTGTGCTGCTAACCACTGAGACTGCCATTTGTACACCAAAAAAAAAAAAAAAAAAAAAAAAGGATGGGACTCATCACACCAGAATCAAGACAGCACCACTCCCTCTGGAGTCGTGGGCCATAGTAGCAGGGAAAACCCTACCCAACTAAAGCTAAGAAAAATTTAACTCTTTTCATCTATTCTATTACTCTTTCTTCTTTCTTTGTTCTATTGCTGACCATCTAGTTATTAACATAACCAGGTCAATTTCACCTCAAACTATTGCATTTAATGCTGCCTTATTATACCCTGTGAGGACTTGCCAAATCAAAGACACCTTTCTACTTCAGAAAAATACTTCTCTCCCTCCTGACTCTCATAAGACTAGGCATTAGTAAACTAGGACCATTTAATCCAGGGAGATTTCAATAAAGACCCCATGCCAACCAGGAGTCTTGCCCCCCAATGCAGAGCTTTCATGCCATAGTTGGTCCAACATTCTGTGGACCACTAAAGAGCAAGGATGGATGCCCCAACTGGTTTTTGTAATTTCCCTAAAACCATACGTTCATTTTACTAGAAGATCATGGAAGTTAAAGACTTAAAACAAACTTTAGCAATGAAGACAGGATACCAAGATGCAAATGCCTGGTTAAAACGGATCAAATATTCCACCTGCACATTAAAAAAAACAAAAAAGCAATTGTTATGCTTGTGCACATGGCAGGCCAGAGGCCCAGATTGTCCCCCTTCCACTAACGTGGTCCTCCAGTCGACCAGGAGCAGGCTGTATGGTAGCTCTTTTCCAGGATTCTACACCCTGGAGTAATAAGTTATGCCAAGCTCTCTCTCTGCTATATCCCAAAGTCTGGCACCCTGTGGTTCAGCCCCCAAGGGCCATCCAGTTTTCATCTCCCAACTCTAAGTTCAGTTCATGTCTCTCATGACAGGGGGGAAACTTAGCATTTCTTGGAGACCTGAAGGGATGTGATGAGCTTAGGAATTTTCAAGAGCTTATCAATCAGTCAGCCCTTGTTCATCCCCGAGCAGATGTGTGGTGGTATTATGGTGTACCTTTACTGGGCACTCTGCTGAATAACTGGAGTGGCACTTGTACTTTTGTCCAATTGGCAATCCCTTTCACCCTGGCAATTCATCAACCAGAAGGAAAAAAATAAGTAGACATCATAAAGTGAGAGAAGCCCCTTATGAATCTTTTGACTCTCATGTCTATTAGACGCAATTGGAGTCCCATGAGCATTACCAGATCAATTTAAAGCTGGAAATCAAATGGCTGCAGGATTTAAGTCAATATTTTGGTGGATGACAGTTAATAAAATTGTAGATTAAATAAACTACATCTATTACAACCAATAGCAAAGAGGTTTTCATGAGTTAAAAGAAAAGGGTTAACACAAGAAACAGATAAACTAACCCTTAGGCAAACCTGAATATAAAGGACTCCCATACTGTTGTAACTTTAATAAATACTGAAGGACATCATTTGTTAACACATGCTAGATTAACCAAGTACCAAAGCTTGCTATGTGAAAATCTCCACATAACCATTGAAGTTTGCAACACCCTAAACACCACCACCTTGCTCCCGGTATCAGACAGCCCAGTTGAATATAACTGTGTAGAGGTGTTGGAATCAGTTTATTCTAGTAGGCCCAATCTCTGAGACCATCCTTAAACATCAGTAGACTGTGAGCAGTACATGAATGGGAACAGGTTCTCCAATCCCTGCAAAGTCACTCTGAAGAAGACAACAACCCTGCTCCAGTCACACCTGGAAGCTGACTGGCCCACACATGGCCGAAGCATGAGGAAACTCATCGTGGGACTCATTTTCTTTAAAATTTGGACTTGTACAGTAAGGACTTCATCTGACCTTCCTCAGACTGAGGGCTGTTCCCAGTGTATACATCAAGTCACTGAGGTAGGACAAAAGGTTGCGACGGTCCTATTATTTTACAGTTATTATAAGTGTACTGGAACTCTAAAAAGAGCTTGTCTGTATAATGTTATTCTATACAAGGTATATAGCCCGGAAATGACCAACCTGATGTGTGTTATGACCCGTCTGAGCCTCCCATAACTGCAGTTTTAAAATAAGATTAAGGACTGAGGACTGGTGGGGGCTCATGAATGATACTAGTGAAGTGTTAGCCAAGACAGAAAAAAAGGGGGGTGCCCAAACAAGTCACCTTAAAATTTGATGCCTGTGCTGTCATTAATAGTAATAAGTTAGAAAAAAGGTGTAGTTCTCTTAATTAGAAAAGAAACTATATGGCAGAAAATCAGTACATCTGTCATAAATTGGGACTGTGTGAAAATAAATGTAAATATTGGTCTTGTGTCATTTAGGCCACTTGAATAAAAAAAAATTAAAAGGATCCAGTCCACCTTCAGAAAGGAAAAAATGGCCCTTCCTGTAATAAGGGATAATGTAACCCCTTAGAGCTAGAAATAACAAATTTTTCTGATCCTCACAGGAAAAAAAGGGGAAATGTGTAACCCTAAAAATTGATAGAGCTAGACTGGATCTTCAAGTAAATATTGTGGTTTGAGAAAAAGTTTATAAAAGCTCTCCTGAGCCAGTATTTCAAACCTTCTATGATAAACTAAAAGTGCCAGTACAAGAAATTCCAGGAAAAACAAGAAGTTTGTTTTTGCAATTAGCCAAGCATGTAGAACAGTCTCTCAATGTCACTTCATGTTATGTATATGGAGGAACCATAACAAGAGATCAATGGCAATAGGAAGCCCAAGAATTAGTACCTACAGACCCAGTTCTGGATGAATTCCTGGCTCAAAAGAATCACCCTGATAATTTCTAGGTCCTAAAAGCCTCAATTATTGGACAACATTGCATAGCCAGAGAAGGAAAAAATTCATTCACCCCATAGGATGACTTAGTTGTCTGAGGCAGAAACTGTATAATGGTACCACAAAAACAGTCACATGGTGGAGTTCAAATCAAACAGAGAGAAATCCATTTAGTAAATTCCCAAAGTTGCAAATTGTGTGGACTCACCAGGAGTCCCACTGGGACTGGACAGGCCCACTGGATTATACTGGATATGTGGGCATAGAGCTTACACCAAAGTACCTGACCAGTGGGCAAGTAGTTGTGTTATTGGCACTATTAAACCATCTTTCTTCCAATAGTCCATAAAAACAAGTGAACTCCTGGGCTTCCTTGTCTATGCTTCCTGCGAAAGGAGAAGCATAGCTATAAGAAATAGGAAAAAATGATAAATGGCCCCCTGAGAGAATCACACAATATTATAGCTCTGCTACTTAGGCGCAAGATGGCTCATGGGGATACCAGATCCCCATTTACATGATCAATCGAATCATACGGTTACAAGCTATCTTAAAAATAATCACTAATAAAACTGGCAGTCTTGACTATTCTGGCTGGGCAAGAAACTCAGATGAGAAATGCTATCTATCAAAATAGATTGGCTCTTGACTACTTGCTGGCAGCTGTAGGAGATATGCTAGAGATATGACAAAACCAGCACATGTACCTGTGCGAGTGTGGCAGAGATTTAATCCTAGGGCCATGTTTGGAAAATGATTCCTTTTGCTAGGAGGATTTAAAGTCCTTATAATAAGAGTTATAGTAATAGGAACCTACATACTGCTCTGTTTTTTGCTACCTGTAACTCTTTGAATGATAAAAAGCTTCATCACTACCTTAATTTACCAAAATGCTTCAGCACAAGTGTACTATATGAATCACTATTGATCTGTCTTGCAAGAAGACACGGGTAGTAAAAATGAAAGTGAGAACTCCCACTAATAAAATAAGAGTCTCAAAAAGGGGGGAGAAAGGGAGGAAACCACCCCTCATATCGTCTTATGCCCAATTTCTGCCTCCAAAGAAAGAAGAAGTAAAAACTAAAAGGCAGAAATAAAATCCATAGGCAGACAGCCTGGTGCCACACCCTGGGCCTGGTAGTTAAACATCGACCCCTGACCTAATTGGTTATGTTATCTATAGATTACAGACATTGTATGCAAATGCACTGTGAAAATCCCTCTCTTGTTTTGTTCTGATCTAATTACCAGTGCATGCACTCTCCAGTCACATATCCCCTGCTTGCTCAATCAATCACGACCCTCTCACATGCACCCCCTTAGAGTTGTGAGTCCTTAAAAGGGACAGGAATTGCTCACTCAGGGAGCTTGGCTCTTGAGACAGGAGTCTTGCTGATGCCCCTGGCTGATTAAACCCCTTCCTTCTTTAACTCAGTGTCTGAGGAGTTTTGTCTGCTGCTTGTCCTGCTATAATAATAGAACCTGTGAAGGGACATTTCAGAATCCACTGAGGCCTCTAATGAAAATTAGAATAGCCTGTAAATTAAGAAGCTATCTGTGAAACTTTCTCATGATGTGTAGATTCAGCTAACAGAGTAAAACCTTTCTTTTGATTCAGCAGGTTGCAAACTCTTTTTGTAAAATCTGTGAAAGGAAATTTCAGAGCCCACTGAGGCCTATAGGGAAAAACAGAATATCCTGTGATCAAAACTAGAAAGAAGCTATCTGTGAAATTGTTTTGTGAGGTACGTATTCAGCTCACAGAGTTAAACCTTCCTTTTGACTCAGCAAGTTGGAGAAACTCTTTTTGCATAATCTGTGAAGGGACATTTTGGAGCCCACCGAGGCCCAAGGTAAAAAAAAATTGACTATCCCATGACAACTACTGGAAAGAAGCTAGTAGTTAAACTGCTTTGTAATGTGTGGATTCAGCTAACAGAATTAAGTCTTTCTTTTGATTCAGAAGACTGGAAACACTCTTTTTGTAGAATCTGTGAGGGGACATTTCAGAGTTCATAGAAGCCTCTAGTGAAAAACCAAATATCCTGTGATAAAAACTAAAAAGAAACTATCTCTCAAAGTGCTTTGTCATGTCTGGATTCAGCTCACAGAGTTAAACCTTTCTTTGGATTCAGCCCATTGGAAACACTCTTTTTGTAGACTCTGTGAAGGGACATTTCAAAGCCCACTGAGGCCTATAATAAAAAATTAAACATCTCATTAAAAAAAGAAAAGGAAGTTACCTGTAAAACTGCTTTGTGATATGTGGATTCATCTAACAAAGTTAAATCTTTCTTTTGATTGAAGCAGGTTAAAAACACTCTTTTTTAGTATCTGCAATGGGATATTTCAGGGACCACTGAAGTCTATAGTAAAAAACCAGACATCCTGCAGTAAAAACTAGAAAGAAGCTATCTGTGAAACTAGTTTGAGATGAGTGGATTAATCAGAGAGAGTTAAAACTTTCATTTGATTCAGCAGATTGGAAAAACTCTTCTTGTAGAATCTGTGAAGGTACATTTAATAGCCCACAGAGGCCTATAGTGAAAAGCCAGGTATCCCACATTAAAAACTAGAAAGAATCCATCGGTGAAACCTCTTTGTGATGTATGCATTCAGCTAATGGAATTAAACCTTTCTTTTGATTCATCAAGTTGGAAACACTGTTTTTGTAGAATCTGTGAAGGAATATTTCAAAGTTCACTGAGGCCTGTAGTGAAAAACTGAATATCCTATGATAAAAACTAGAAAGAAGCTATGTGTGAAGCTGCTTTGTAATGTGAGGACACAACTCTTTCTCTATTTATTTATTTATTTATCTATCTATTTTTTGAGACACAGTCTCCCTCTGTCACTCAGGCTGGAGTGCAGTGGCATGATCTCAGCTCACTGCAAGCTCTGCCTCCCAGGTTCACACCATTCTCCTGCCTCAGCCTCTGAAGTAGCTGGGACTACAGGCACCTGCCACCACGCCTAGCTATTTTTTTTTTTTTTTTTCATTTTTAGTAGAGATGAGGTTTCACCGTGTTAGCCAGGATGGTTTCAGAGTTAGACATTTCTTGTCATTCAGTAGGTTGGAAACACTCTTTTTGTATATTGTGTGAAGGGACAACTTGGAACCCATTGAGGCCTATAGTGAAAAACAGAATATTCCGCTATGAAGACTAGAAAGATGGTATATGTGAAACTGCTTTGTAATGTGTGGATTCAGATCACAGAGTTAAATATTTCTGTTGATTCGGCAGGTTTGTAACACTCTTTTTTACGAAACTGCAAAATGACATTTAGGAGCTCAGTGTGGCCTATAGTGAGTAATCTACTGTTCCGTGATAAAAACTTGAAAGAAGGTAACTGTGAAACTGCTCTGTGAAGTGTGGATCAGCTCACACAGTTAAACCTTTCATTTGATTCAGCAGGTTGGAAACACTCTTTTTGTAGAATCTATGAAGGGACATTTTGGAGAGCACTGAGGTCTACAGTGAAGAACCGAATATCCTGCAATAAAAAGTAGAAAGAACCTCTTTGTGAAACTGCTTTGTGATGTGTGCATTCAGCTCACAGAGTTAAACCTTACTTTAGACTCAGCAGTTTGGAAACACTCTTGTAGGATCTGAAAATGGACATTTCAGAGTGCAGTGAAACCTACAGTAAAAAAGCTGAATACCTTGTGATAAAAACTAGAGATACGTTATCTATGAAACTGTTTTGTGATGTGTGGATTCAGCTCACAGAGATAAACCTTTCTTTTGATTCTGCAGTTTGGAAACATTTTGTAGAATCTTTGAAGAAACATTTCAGAGCCCACTGAAGCCTATAGTAAAAAACAGAATATATCATTTCAAAAATTAGAAAAAAGTTATCTATGAATCTGCTTTGTGATGTGTGCATTTTTGTTTTAGATCCCTGGCCACCCCTCTTGCAAGGCCCCACACATTCAGAGCTGCCAGGGCTGCCCAGGGGCAAACAGGCGGCCCAGCCCCACAGGCCCATTTTCTCACCATGCCCTCACCACCGTCGCTTGTCCTGATGAACACCGGGCCCATGGGAAAGGGAGTGGGTGGACCCTGTGTTGGCACTAGGGCCAGCAGCCTGATCGGGATAGAGGGGCTAATGGACACCCAGACACACTCCACCACCACCATGAGCAAACCCACCCCCTCACACACAGAAACACATGGGCGCACACGTGCATGCACACACAAACACACACACGCAGAAATACACACAGAGACATTGACAGCTTGAAGGAGAGCAAGAGAAAGAGGGATGGAGAAATAGAAATGGAGGGAGAGCAGGAGAGACAGCGATAGAGAGAGAGAGACATAGAGCGGGGAGAAAGAGATAGACAGCAACAGACAGAGCTCAAGGTGGAGGGAAAAGAAAAGACAGAAAGGGTGAGGAACCTACAGAGCGAGAGCAATAGAGCCTTCAAGCGGGAGCACTCTGCTCTGATAGACAAGGCTCCTTTGAGCAGGCCTGTGTAAAGCGGAGGGTGCATGGGCCAGGCCAGAACAGGGTGACAGGGCCACTCAATCAGGAGGATCAACGGAGCCGATTTTCTTGGATTGGTTTATTGCTTTCGGGGTGCATTTCGTAGGGTCCTTCCTTTGTTGGCTCTTCCCCATCCTCTTGGTGCGGTGGGTCCCGAGATTTGTAGAGTGCACCCATCCATCTTGGGGAGTCGTGGTGCACAGTATGCCCATGGGGCCTGAGGCCTGGGTCTCCCTCGTGTCCTCGGGAGTGGAGTTAACAAGAAGTCAGTGGTAATGGGAATCCAGGTGCACAAGGATGGTTTTCTTGGTGGCTGGCAAAGGCAATGTTCTTCCCCCAAAGAAAGTAGCCCATGCATTCTGGAGTAGAGGTTTTGGCTGGCAACTATGGGATGCACTGTCCTTGCTCACCCCTTCCCCCAGTTTGGACCATTACAGTGGTACCAGCTGACTGAACTAGCCCTTCAGTTTGTGTGGGAACTGAATGAGGCCTGTGAATGCCAACTTTCCCCCACTCCCCTGGCAACATGCATGACTCAACAAAGGAGGCCATATTCCTCCTAGGTACATAACTCCATTGACCTGGGAATCTCACCTCCATCCTCCACAGCAGCCACAGCAAGACGTGCCCAACGAGGGTCCCAGCTCAGACATTCCTAGCCCTGCCTCAACCTGATGGTCCCTTTCTAGCTACCCTGGGAGTGGAAGACAAAGGACATATAATCTTGGGAGTTCTAGGGCTCCACCCACCGTTGGTCCCTCTCCACACTACAGCGGATGCTTTCTGGAAAGAGCCACCTCCTGGCAGGAGGCCAACCAGCACAAATATAGAGTATTAAACCACCAAAGCTAAGGACCCTCACAGAGTCCATTGGACCGTCCACCACTTCTGTAACAGGCACTGGTATCCACAGCTAAGAGACCCATAGACGGTTAACATTGCAGGACTCTGTGCAGACAAACCCCAGTACCAGTCTGAAGGTGGGTAGAACCGCTGGGTGGCTAGACCCAGAAGAGAGACAACAGTCACTTCAGTTCAGCTCACAGGAAGCCACACCCATAGGAAAAAGGGGAGACTACTACGTCAAGGAAACACTCCATGGGACAAAAGAATCTGCACAACAGTCCAGCCCTAGACCTTTCTTCTGACAGTGCCTACCCAAATGAAAAGGAACCAGAAAAACAACACTGGTAATATGACAAAACAGGGCTCTTCAAAACCCCAGAAAATCACACTAGTTTACCACAAATTGATCCAAATCAAGAAGGAATCCCTGATTTGTCTGAAAAAGAATTCAGGTTAGCTATTAAGCTAATCAGGGAGGAACCAGAGAAAGGTGAGGCCCAATGCAAGGAAATCCAAAAAATGATAGAAAACTGAATGGAGAAATATTCAAGGAAATAGATAGCTTAAGAAAAACATCAAAAATTCAGGAAAATTTGGACACATTTTTAGAAATGTGAAATGATCTGGAAAATCTTGACAATAAAATTGAATGATTAGAAGAAAGAAATTCACAGCTTGAAGACAAGGTCTTTGAAGTAACCCAATCCAATGAAGACAAAGATAAAAGAATAAGAAAATATGAACAAAGGCTGGGTGTGGTGGCTCACACTTGTTATCCCAGCACTTTGAGAGGCCGAGGTGGGCAGATCACAAGGTCAAGAGATTGAGACCATGTTAGCCAACATAGTGAAACCCCATCTCTACTAAAAATACAAAAATTAGCTGGATGTGGTGGTGTGTGCCTGTAGTCCCAGCTACTCAGGAGGTTGAGTCAGAAGAATACCTTGAAAATGGGAGATGGATGTTGCAGTGAGCCAAGATCATGCCACTACACTCCTGCCTGGCAACAGAGCAAGGCTCCATCTCAAAAAAAGAAAAAGAAAAAGAAAATATGAACAAACCCTCCAAGAAGTCTGGGACTATGTTAAAGGATGAAACCTAAGAATGATCAGTGTACCTGAGGAAGAAGTGAATTCTAAAAGCCTGGAAAACATATTTGGGGGAACAATCAAGGAAAACTTCCCTGGACTTCTGAGTGGCATGGACATCCAAATACAAGAAGCAGAAAGAACACCTGGGAAATTCATTGCAAAAAGATAGCCTAGGCACATTGTCATCAGGTTATCCATAGTTAAGATGAAAGAAAGAATCTTAAGAGCTGTGAGACAGAAGCTATAGGTAACCTATAAAGGAAAACCTATCAGATTAACAGAAGACTTTTCAGGAGAAACTCTACAAGCCAGAAGGGATTGGGGCCCTATCTTCAGCCTGCTCAAGCAAAACAATTATCAGCCAAGAATTGCATAACCAGCGAAATTAAGCATCATATATGAAGGAAAAATGCAGTCATTTTCAGACAAGCAAATGTTGACAAATTTGCCATTACAAAACTAGCACTATAGGAGCTGCTAAAAAGAGCTCTAAATCTTGAAACAAATCCTGGAAACACATCAAAACAGGACCTCATCAAAGCATAAATCACACAGGACCTATAAAACAAAAGAAAAAGTTAAAAAGCAAAAACAAAAAGTACACGGGCAACAGAGAGCATGCTGAAAGCAATGGTATCTCACATTTTACTACTAACATTGAATGTGAGTGGCCTAAATGCTGCACTGAAAAGATACAGAACCGCAGAATAGATAAGAACTTACCAACCAACTATCTGCTGCCTTCAGGAGACTCACCTAATACATAAGGTCTCACATAAACAAGGAAAGTGGTGGAAAAAGGCATTTCATGGAAATAGACACCAAAAGCAATAAGCAGTAGCTATTCTCATATGAGACAAAACAAACTTTAAAGCAACCGTGGTTAAAAGAGACAAAGAGGGACAGTATACAATGGTAAAAGGCCTTGTCCAATAGGAAAATATGGTAATCCTAAACATGCACATGTATGACTGAAGCTCCAAAATTTATGAAACAATAATTAATAGACCTGAGAAATGAGAGATATGGCAACACAGTAATAGAAGGGGACCTCAACACTCCACTGACAGCACTAGAAAGGTTATCAAGACAGAAAGTCAACAAAGAAACAACAGATATATACTATGTCTTGGAACAAATGAACTTAACAGATATATACAGAACATTTCATCCAACAACTGCAGAATACACATTCTATTCAACAGCACATGGAACTTTCTCCAAGATAGACCATATGATAGGCCATAAAACAAGCCTCAATACATTTAAGAACATTGAAATTGTATCACGTACTCTCTCAGATCACAGTGGAATAAAACTGAAAGTCAACTCCAAAAGGAATCTTCAAAACCATATAAACACATGAACATTAAATAACCTGCTCCTGAATGAGCATTGGGTCAAAACAAAATCAAGATGGAAATTTAAAAATTCTTCAAACTGAATGATGATAATGACACAACCTATCAAGACCTCTGGGATACAGCAAAGGTGGTTCTAAGAAGGAAGTTCATAGCCCTAAACGCCTACATCAAAAAGTCTGAAAGAGCAAAAACAGAAAATCTATGATCACACCTCAAGGAACTCAAGAAACAGGAACAAACCTGTTGGGAGAAAAGCTGAGTGTTGGGAGAGAAGCCAAGGGAACACGTCTGGAGTCCAAGGTCTAACACCCCACGTGGCCTTTGGAATGTGTCTAGACTTGCTTGGCTCCTTGCTTCTAGCACTCCCATTATCTCAAGTAACCGTATGTTTTAAAGCACACCTGTAGCTCATTCACTTGATATACCACTTCCTTTCAAAGCCCACATCCTCACCACCTGTTTTTTTGTTTGATCACCAATAAATATCGTGGGCTCACAGAGCTCAAGGCCTTTGCAGCCTCCATACTAGCGTTGGCCCCCTGGTCCCACTTTCTCTCTCAACTTGTCTTTTCTCATTCCTTTGACTCTGCCGGACTTTGTAGCCCCTATACCTGGTGTTGGGTCTGATCACCCCAACACGAACGAAACCCAAACCAGCAGAACAAAGGAAATAACCCAGATCAGAGCAGAACTAAATGAAACTGAAACAACAACAATACAAAAGATAAATGAAACAAAAAGTTGGTTCTTTGAAAAGATAAATAAAATGGATATACCATTAGTAAGATTAACCAAGAAAAGAAGAGAGAAACTCCAAATAAGCTCACTAACAAATGAAACAGGAGATATTACAACTGACACCACTGAAATACTAAAGATCATTCAAAGGTACTGTGAATACCTTTACGCACATAAACTAGAAAACCTAGAGAGATAGGTAAATTTCTGGAGCCATACAATGCTTCTAGCTTATATCTGGAAGAATTAGATACCCTGAACAGAACAATAACAAGCAATGAGATTGAAATGGTAATTTTAAAATTACCAACAAAAAAAGTTGAGGATCAGACAGAGTCATAGCAGAATTCTACCAGACATTCAAAGAAGAACTGGTACCAATACTTTTGACACTATCCCACAAGATAGAGAAAGAAGGAATCCTCTCTAATTCATTCTATGAACCCAGCATTACCCTAATATCAAAATCAGGAAAGGACAAAACCAAAAAAGAAAACTACAGACTGATATCCTTGATGAACATAGATGCTAAAATCCTTAACAAAATACTAGCTAACCGAATCCAATAGCATATCAAAAAGATAATCCACCATGATCAAGTGGGTTTCATACTAGGGATGCAGGAACGGTTTAACATATGCAAGTCAATAAATGTGATACACCACATAAACAGAATTAAAAACAATACTCACATGATCATCTCAATGATGCAGAAAAAGCATTTGACAAAACCTAGCATCCCTTTATGAGTAAAGCTCTCAGCAAAATATGCTGAGAAACAAGCAACATACATTAATGTAATAAAAGCCATCAATGACAAACACACAGCCAACATTATACTGAATGGAGAAAAGGTGAAAACATTCCCTCTGAGAACTGGAACAAGACAAGGATGCCCACTCTCACCACTCCTCTTCAACATAGTACTGGAGGTCCTATCCAGAGCAATCTGACTAAAGAAAGAAAGAAAGGACATCCAAATTGGTAAAGAGGAAGTCAAACTGTCACTGGTTGCTGATGATTTGATCGTTTACCTTGAAAATCCTACAGAGTCCTCTAGAAAGCTCCTAGAACTGATAAAATAATTCAGCAAACTTTCCAGATACAAGATTAATGTGCACAAATCAGTAGCTCTTCTACACACCAACAGCAACCAAGCAAAGAATCAAATCAAGAACTCAACCCCTTTTACAATAGCTGCAAAAAAAAATAAAATACTTAGGAATATACCTAATGAAGGAATCAACACACCTCTACAAGAAAAATTATGAAACTGCTGAAAGAAATCATAAATGCTGAAGCAGGAGAATCGCTTGAACCCCAGATGCAGAGGTTGTAGTGAGCCAAGGTTGTGCCATTGCATCCAGCCTCTGGGACTAGAGGAAAACTCTGTCAAAAAAAAAAAAAAAAATCATAGATGACACAAACAAAAGGAAACACATCCCATGCTCATGGATGGGTAAAATCAATGTTGTGAAAATGACCATACTGCTAAAAGCAATCTGCAAATTCAATGCAATGCCCATCTGAATACCACCATCATTCTTCACAGAATTACAAAAATAATTCTAAAATTCATATGGAACCAAAAGAAAGCCGCATAGCCAAAGCAAAACTAAGCCAAAAGAACAAACCTGGAGGCATCACACTACCTGATTTCAAACTGTACTATAATGCCATAGTTCCCAAAACAACTTGGTACTGGTATAAAAATAGGCACATAGACCAATGGAACAGAATAGAGAACCCAGAAATTAACCCAAATACTTACAGCCAACTGATCTTTGCCAAAACAAATGAAAACACAAAGTGGGGAAAGGACACCCTTTTCAACACATGGTGTTGGGATAATTGGCAAGCCACATATAGGATAATGAACCTGGATCCTCTTCTCTCACCTTATACAAAAATCTACCCAAGATGGATTAAGGACTTAAACCTAAGTCCTGAAACTATAAAAATTCTAGAAGATAACACTGGATAAACCCTTCTAGATATTGGCATAGGCAAGGATTTCATGACCAAGAACCCAAAAGCAAATGCAATACAAACAAGGATAAATAGCTGGGACCTAATTAAACTAAAGAGGTTTTGCATGGCAAAAGGAACAGTCAGCAGAGTAAATAGACAATCTTCAGAGTGAGAGAAAATCTTCACTGTCTATACATCTGACAGAGGACTAATATCCAGAATTTACAATGAACTCAAGCAGATCAGTAAGGAAAAACAAACAACCACATCAAAAAATGGGCTAAGGACATGAATACACAGTTCTCAAAAGAAGATACACCAATGGCCAACAAACATATGAAAAAGTGCTCAGCATCACTAGTGATCAGGGGTGTGCAAATCAAAACCACAATGCAATAGCACCTTATCTGCTGCAAGCCATAATAAAAAAACAGTAAAAAAAGTAGATGTTGGCAAGGATGCAGTAAACAGGGACCACTTCTACACTGCTGGTGAAAATGTAAACTAGTATAGCCACTGTGGAAAACAGTGTGGAGATTCCTTAAAGAACTAAAAGTAGAACTACCATTTGATCCAGCAACCCCATTACTAGGCATCTATCCAGAGGAAAATAAGTCATTATTCAAAAAAAGATACTTGCACACACATGCTTATAACCGCACAAATCACAATTACAAAATCGTGGAACCAACCTAAATGTCCATCAATCAACAAGTGGATAAAGAAACTGTGAGATACACACACACACACACACACACATACTCATATATATGTATATGATGAAATACTCCATAGCCATAGAAAGGAATGAATTAACAGCATTTTCAGTGACGTGGATGAGAAGGGAGGCTATTATTCTAAGTGATGCAACTCAGGAATGGAAAACTCAGCATCATATGTTCTCACCAATATATGAGAGCTAAGCTATGATGATGTAAAGACATAAGAACGGACTTTGCAGACTTTGGTAGAAGAGTGAGAGGGACACGAGAGGTAAAAGACTATGACTATGGTGTAGTGTATACTGCTCGGGTCATGGGTGCACCATAATCTCACAAATCACTACTAAGGAACTTACTCATGTAAACAAATATCAACTGCATTCCCAATAACTTATGGAAAAATAAAATGTAACACACCAAGCAAGTGAAGAGATAATACACAGAATGGGAAAAAATAATTGAGAACTACCCATCAGACAAAGGATTAATAACCACAATATATAAGGAGCTCAAACAACTCTGCAAGAAAAAAAACTAATAATCTGATTTTTTTAAATGGCCAAAAAAAGATTTGAATACATATTTCTCAAAAGAAGACATACAAATGGCAAATAGGCATATGAAAAGGTGCTCAATGTCATTGATAGAGAAATGCAAATCAAAACTGCAGTGCAATATCATCTCACTGGAGTTAAAATGGCTTATATTCAAAAGATAGGCAATAACAAATGCTGGCAAGAATTTGGAGAAAAGGGAACCCTCACATACTGTTGTTGGTAATGTAATTTAGTACAACCACTATAAAGAACAGTTTGGATGTTCCTCAAAACACTAAAAATTGAGCTACCACATTACTCAGCAATTCTATTGTTGGGTGTATAACCATAAGAAAATAAATGAGTATATTGAGATATCTGTACTCCTATGTTTGTTGCAGCACTATTTACAATAACTGAGATTTGGAAGCAACCTGAGTGTCCATCAAGAAGAGATTTTTAAAATATGGTACATATACAGAGTGGAGTACTTTCAGCCTTAAAAAAGAATGAGATCCAGTCATTTGAAAGACTGTGAATGGAACTGGAGATCATTATGTTAAGTGAAATAGCCAGGCACAGAATGACAGACATGTTTTCACTTATTTGTGGGATCTCAATATCAACCCACTTGAATTCATAAACATAGAGAGTAGAAGGATGATTACCAGAGGCTGGGAAAAAATATTGGGGGCCTAGGAGGAGGTGGACATTGTTCATGGGTACAAAAAATAGAATGAATAAGACCGCTATCTGATAGCACAGTAGGGTGACTATAGTCAATAATAACTTAATTGTACATTTTTAAATAACTTAAAGACTGTAATTTGATGGTTCACAACTCAAAAACTAAGTGCTTGAGGAGATGGATGTCCCATTCTTTTTGATGTGATTATTTAACTTTGTACATCTGTATCAAAACATCTCATGTATATTATAAATATATACATCTATGTACTCACAAAAAATAAAAATTGCAAATTATAAGAAACCTTGACTCAATTTGAATTGGGGGTAAGTAATATTATTATTTTGTATAAATATCTTCCAATAATTGCTTAAACATATTACACACCAGTATGCACATATTGCACAGCTGTGCTAAAAAGCTATTCATTGCTTATCCCAATTTTAAGCTTTACCATGTTTCTCATATTTTCTTTTGGTGAATCTGACATATCCATTATAGAAGTATCACAGGATTTACAATAACATTGTACAGACATGGTGAAAGAAGAATAAAAGAAAAATCCTTAGAGGGCACATGAGGGCACATGGATTGGTAAGAGTATAAAAGAAAACTGAGTCCTAAATGATACATTAAAAACATAAGTCAGGATGTACGTCTGAGCTCTCACCAGGAGATATGGCAACCAGATTTTCCTTGGGCTGAGGGTGAAGTCCCTGAGCACTCTCAGAGACAGACAATGCAAATCAAATTCATTCTCACTGAGCTTGCTTTACCTGCAAAATGTGTAAGTCCCTAAGCCTATATATATGAATATATATATGAATAACTATGGAAAAAGTAACACCATTAAATGTACCAAACAAAAGACTGATTACAAATACTGCAGGTGTTTAGATCAGATGTCTGAAGGAAAAAAAGAGAGTGTAATGAAAGATAATTTGAAGAAAATAGAATTGAGAAATCAGTTTCTTCATCTTTATAATAATGTCAAATTTGTTGAGATTTTTAAAAAATAACATGTTTTGTCTACAGATCATTGTACTCTCTCTGGCTTAAATTAAATGTATATACAACGTATATAATAAAGTACTAGGCTGTTTTATTATCATATTGTAATGTCTTGGTCACCACCACTTTCACCATATTCTCTAAATGACACGGTAAGACCTATGACTGGTTATCAACAACATAAAGTGATTATGAGCGTTTCATGTGACAGATGAAGGAAGCTTGGTTGGATCCTTGGCAACAGTTGGCAACCAGAGAAACCGAGCTCACAATTTTGGAAGAGTATTATTCTTTCTAACTAGATATTTCCATAAAAAGAACCTTGTGAATGCAAAAATGCCAAAAGAATAATTATGATAAGTATAAGATAATAACCAAATAACTAAAATACATCTCAATTTCTCTGGCAGTTTAACTTAGTTCAGGGTGCAGCCAGAATCACAACGTTTACTAACATAGACATTTATGATCTCAAGACATTTAATTCTTAGCTCGTTGAGGAAAAAAGTAGTACAAGGTTTACTGCAGAGACAAAAGACAGAAAATAGTAGAGGAGCTTGATCGCAAGTCATACGTTACAATTTTTAGAAACCTCTAAAAATCCTGCCTAGTGATAGGTTTTTCTTATCTCATTATTGAAGAATGTATGAGCAGGCTGATCATGGTGGCTCACACCTGTAATCCCAACAATTTGGGAGGTCAATGTTGGAGGGCCACTTGAGACCAGGAGCTCAAGACTAGCCTGGGCAGCATAGCAAGACCCTGTCTCTACATATTCTTTTCAAACTAACCCACTGTGGTGGTATATGCCTGTAGTCCCAGCTACTGGGAAGGCTGACATGGGAGAATTGCCTGAGTTTAGGTGTTTGAATCTGGAGTGAGCTATGACTGTGCCACTGCACTCCAGCAAGAATGACAGAGCTAGATCCTGTGTACAAATATATACATATTGTATATATTGGCAATGATCAGTCATAGGTCTTACAATGCTGTTTATACAATATGGTGAAAATGATGTTTACAAAGAAATTATCAAAATAATAATAATAAAAGCCCAGAATGTTATTATATTATGTAAGTTGTTTATACATTTAATATAAATGTGGCAGGGTATGAAGATCTGGAGACAAATCATGTCATTTATTTTTTAATCTCAACATAATGGAACTTTTTTTTTTTGAGATAAAATCTCACTCTGTCACCCAGGCTGGAGTGCAGTTGCTCGATCTTGGCTCACTGCAACCTCTGCTGCCCTGATTCAAGTGATTCTCCTGCCTCAGCATACTGAGTAGCTGGGATTATAGGCTCCTGCCACCGTGCCTGGCTAATTTTTGTATTTTTAGTAGAAATGGGGTTTCACCATCTTGGCCAGGCTGGTCTTGAACTCCTGATTTCGTGAACCACCCACCTCAGTCTCCCAAAGTGCTGGCATTACAGGTGTGAGCCACCATGCCTGGCCAACATTTCTTTTTTAAAGTGGGCAAGCTCTTTGACCATCATGTCTCTGTGCATCACTGTCATAATATATCCAGAGCAACTGTTTCCACTGTGGAGTTGGAGGACATAAAGACACATCCTTTGTACTTTGGGTGCTCTGATCAGGATCAGGAAGGTCCCTGCGCTCTGACTTTATCTTTCCTAAATGTGCAAAAGGCAGAGATTTTTAACATGAATAATTTTAAGAGAAATTTAAAATTCTCTTATGTTCAGGGACATGCACAATTTCTACTGATCGTGTTTCTTCTTGATATTTTTAGGCCCTGGCAGTCTGCATATGAATAATCTCTATCATCATCATTGTGCTCCTTTGTGTTTTAACTTATCTTTATTCCATTCTTTCTGCCTTTTATTTTGAAAAAGAATAGACACCAGAAAATCCTATCCCTACCAAATGCAAAAAAAACCCAAAATTATAAATATTAACATTTACAAGTCACATTTGTGAATATATGTTTTAATTTTAAAAATTACAGTTTCAAAGTTTCAGAGGAAATGGTAGTAATATAAAACAGAGGATATTTTTATAATAAGGAACTCATATTTTTAATATTTTGCAAATTATTATTCACTCATCACCAAATAATCTTACCTAAAGTAATATATAACCAATTTCATAAGTTTAGTTTTAAAAAACACAAAATTACAAAATAATTAATACAGTATTTAAAATCATGATGCATATTGCAAGCCTCCCTTCACGTAAAGTTCTATTAACTCTACAAAAGTTTTATAAATGGCAGACGTTACATTTCCAGATAGTTTTGTGGTAACCAAAAAAGAATTGATTTATTAGCAATTTTCATAACACATTGAGATGAAATATTATTTGTGATAAATATCATTACTGTAACATATTTAAAAGATCTCAGGTATTAAGAAATCTCAATTTAGATGTGTCCAAGCTGACCGATTAGAAGCAGCTGTGGTCCGTGGCTCTCACTGAGAGCAATGAAAACTGCAGTGAATTCTGCACCTCCAATTGAGGTATCCACTTTCTTGCATTGGGGCTGACTAGACAGACAGCTCAACCCACAGAGAGTGAGGAAAAGCAAGTGGGGCGATGGCCAAGCCAGGTGTGGCACGGAGCTAGGGCAGCCCCCACTCACAGTCAAGGGAGGTGGTGAGTGATTGTACAACTCTGCCTAGGAAACCATGCTTCTCCCACGGATCTTTGCGACCTGCAGATCAAGAGATCCCTTCATGAGCCCAGCCACCATGGCCTTGGGTCTGAAGCACAGAGCTTGTGGAGTCTCAGGGGAGTGCTTGATGGCTCACTGGAGCATGAGTGGAAATGCAGGAGTTTTGCATACTCTGACCCAAGAATTCCAGCAAAGTGGGAGATGCATCCATGCATTCCCCTAGAAAAGAGGTTGAATCTAAGGAGCCAGGACCGAGTTCCCAGGGTGAGGGGCAGCCGCTATATCTGTGGTTTGAGTTGGCTGCTCTAGGCTGCTGGCACCAGGGACCAGGAGGAGTTTCCCAAAATGCATCACAACTGCTGTGCCTGATTATGGCTAGTCTGCTTCTTTAAGTGAGACCCAATCCATCCCTCCTCACTGGATGGGGCCTCCCCATCAGAATTTTAGCAACTCCAGCCAGAGCTGTATGGACAGAACTCTGATTTCTCCCTGGGATGAAGTCCCAAGGGAGAGGGACAGCTGCTATCCCTGCAGTTCAGCCACAATACAAGAGATAAAAGGTTGGTTCAGCACAGGCAAATCTACAAATGTAATTCATCACATAAACAGAACTAAACACAAAAACAACACGATTATCTCAATAGATGCAGAAAAGGCCTTCAATAAAATTTGACATACCTTCATGTTAAAAAAGCAGTTAGCCTTTCCAACCTGCTGGCCTTGGAGACCCCCAGGCGGTCAGCACAGCACACCTGCTCCGCCAAGGGGCAGACAGACAGCTTCTTTAAGCAGTCCCTGATCCTGTTCCTCCTGACTGGGCGAGACCTCCCAACAGGGGTCTCCAGACACCTCCTACAGGAGTGTTCCAGTTGGTATCAACTCAGTATCCCCTTGGACGGTGCTCCCAGAGGAAGGATCAGGCTGCCATCTTTGCTGTTTTGCAGCCTTCACTGGTGATACCTCCAGGTGCAGGAGAGACTGAGGTGACTAGGGTCTGGAGTGGACCCCCAGAAAACCACAGCAGCCCTGGAGAAGAGGGGCCTGACTGTTAAAAACAAACAAACCAAAAGCAACAACAACATCAACAAAAATGACCCCACAAAAACCCCATTCAAAGATCAGCAACCTCAAAGATCAAAAGTAGATAAGCCCACAAAGATGAAAAAGCATCAACACAAAAACACTGAAAACTCAAAAAGGCAGACTACCTCTTCTTTTCCAAATGATAGCAACACCTCTCAAGCAAGGGCATGGAACTGGACTGAGGCTGAGATGGCTGAATTGACAAAAGTAGGCTTTAGACTGTGGGTAATAACAAACGTCACTGAGCTAAAGGAGCACATCCTAACCTAATGCAAAGAAGTTAAGAATTATGATAAAACAATACGGGAGCTGATAACCAGAATATCCAGTTTAGAGAGGAACATAACTGACCTGATGGGGCTGAGAAACACAACATGAGAACTTCAAAATCAACCTCAAATATCATTAGCAGAATAGGCCAAGTGGAGGAAAGAATCTCAGAGCTTGAAAACTGTCTGAAGTAAGACAGGAAGAGAAGAATAGAGAGAGAGAGAAAAAAAAGAATGAACAAAACCTTCAAGAAATGTGGCATTATGAAAAAGACTGAGTCTATGACTGATAAGGGTACCTTGGTCCACCATGATGATCAAGATGGCTTCATCCCCAAGACACAAGTTTGGTTCAGCATAGGCAGATCTACAAATGTAATTCATCACATAAACAGAACTAAACACAAAAACAACATGATTATCTCAATAAACGCAGAAAAGACCTTCAATAAAATTCTAATTTCTTCATGTTAAAAACTCTCAAAAAGTTAGCTATTAAAGGAACATACCTCAAAATAATAACAGCCATATATGACAAACCCATAAGCCAATACCATACTGAATGGGCAAAAGCTGGAAGCATTCTCCTTAAAAACTGGCACAAGACAAGGATGCCCTCTGTTACCACTCCTATTCAACATAGTATTGGAATTTCTGGCCAGGGCAATCAGGCAGGAGAAAGAAATCAAGAGTTTTCAAATGGAAAGAGAATAAGTCAAATTATCTTCCTTTGCAGATGACATAATCCAATATCTAGAAAATCCCATCATCTCGGCCCAAAAGCTTCTTAAGCTGATAAACCACTTCAGTAAAGTCTCAGGATACAAAATCAATGTGCAGAAATCACTAGCATTTTCACCAGCAACAGACAAGCAGAGAGCCCAATCATGAATGAATTCCCATTCACAATTGCTACAAAGAGAATAAATTACCTGAGAATAGAGCTAACAAGAAATATAGCTAACTCCTCTTCAAAGAGGACTGCAAATCACTGTTCAGAGAAATCAGAGAGGACACAAACAAATGAAGAAACACTTCATGCCCACGGATAGGAAGAATTCATTCTTGAAAGTGGCCACACTGCCCAAAGTAATTTATAAAATAATTTAATGCTATTCCCATTAGACTACCATTGACATTCCTTACAGAATTAGAAGAAACTATAAAAATTCATATGGAACCAAAAAAGAGGCCAAATAGCCAGGACAATTCTAAGCAAATAGAACAAAGATGGAGGCATTACACTACCCAACTTCAAGCTACACTATAAGACTACAGTAACCAAAACAATATAGTACTGACACAAAAATAGACACATAGACTAATGGAAGGGAATAGAGAACTCAGAAATAAGACCATATACATACAACCATCTGATGTTTGATAAACCTGACAAAAACAAGCACTGGAGAAAGGATTCCTTACTTAATAAATGGTACTGGGAAAACTGGCTAGCCATAGGCAGAAAACTGAAACTGCACATCTTCTTTACACTTTATACAAAAATTAACTCAAGATGGATTAAAGACTTAAACATAAGACCTAAAATCATAAAAACCCTAGAAGAAAACCTAGGCAATACCATTCAGGACATAGGCATGGGCAAAGACTTCATTACTAAAACAACAAAAGCAATGGCATCAAAGGCCAAAATTGACAAATGGTATCTAATTAAACTAAAGATCTTCTGTACAGTGAAAGAAACTATCATTAGAGTGAACAGAAAACCTACAGATCAGGAGAAAATTTTGCAATCTATCCATCTGACAAAGGGCTAATATGCAGAATCTACAAAGAACTTACACAAATTTACAAGAAAGAAACAACCCCATCAAAAAGTGGGCAAAGGGTATAAACAGGCACTTCTCAAAAGAAGACATTTATGCAGTCAACAAAAACATGAAAAAACCTCATCATCACGGATCATTAGAGAAATGCACATCAAAACCACAATGAGATACCATCTCACACCAGTTAGAATGGTGATCGTTAAAAAGTCAGCAAACAACAGATGCTGGAGATGATGTGGAAAAATAGGAACCCTTTTACACTGATAGTGGGAGTGTAAATTAGTTCAACCATTGTGTAAGACAGTGGGGCAATTCCTCAAGGATGTAGAACTCGAAGTACATTTGACCCAGCAATCCCATAACTGGATATATACTCAAAGGACTATAAATCATTCTACTATAAAGACACATGCACACTTATGTTCGTTGCAGTACTGTTCACAATAGCAAAGACTTGACCAACCCAAATGCCCATGAATGATAGACTGGATAAAGAAAATGTTGCACATATACACCATGGAATACTATGCAGCCATAAGAAAGGATAAGTTCATGTCCTTTGCAGGGACATGGATGAAGCTGGAAACCATTATTCTCAGCAAACTAATACAAAAATGGAAAACCAAACAACACATGTCCTCACTCATAAGTGGGAATTGAACAATGAGAACATATGGACACAGGGAGGGGAACAGCACACATGGGAGCCCATTGGGGGGCAGGGGACTAGGGGAGGGATAGCACTGGGAGAAATACATAACGTAGATGACAAGTTGATGGGTTCAGCAAACCACCATGGCACATGTATACCTATGTACCAAACCTGCACATTCTGCATCTGTATCCCAGAATTTAAAGTATGACCAAAAAATAAATAAATAACTTTACATAAATGCGTAAAGTCTAGTATAGCTAATATATTATAATGAAATGTCAACTATAATCCCAGCTCAAAGAGAGCACCACAAAATTATGAAGGCCTTTCCACAAATCTCTAAATTTATGTTCTTGTAACATTGCATTTCTGATTCTTCATGCATAATTTCTTGATTTTAGCCATGGTTCAGTGACAGTAAGATGGTAATTATGAAAAGAAAATTATCCTAACACTCCATTGAGAAAATCCTATCTCATTTCAGCACACACCTGAATCTTAAGCAGCCACTTCTAATGCAGCTGAATAATAGATACTTATCCAGTTGATTCTATGAATTGAATCTATGCTAATAAGCTGGGAATGTCATCAGCTCATCTTTCTTCAGGCCTGTATTTGTCATGGTCTCTTGTAGAAGCAGGACAGCACTAGCATTGGGATTGCTAGAAACAGAGGGTATCAAAGTGAAAACTGGACTTCCCTAATTGTTGGAAAACAGCAGATTGGAAACCGAAGGGCTCCAACGTTTTCCATGTGTGAGGTCATTGTCCCAGGTGGCCTTGCTCAGGTGGGTGGCCTGGCCTCATTTCTTGTCAATGAAACAGAAGTCAAACAATATTTCTACCTTCCAAGAGAATAGAACATAATGTCAGATTTTCTCATGGATTCTCACTAGTTCAAAAATGTTTTGTGGACTTCATTTATTTCTTCTATAGTGGTCTCAGGGTCACCTAGAAATATAAGCTACTTCGTTGGAATTTGGAAGACACCTCCTGCTCCAAAACTACTTAAAAGATGTGCTCTTTCTTCCTGGGAACAGAGCCTCAAGTCTAAGCATCTGGCAGGGGAAGTAGAATGTAGGCTGCTTTTCACCTCTCACATAGTAGGACTGGTGTATTTATCAAGGGCAGAAAAAAACACCTCCATTGCAGGCAGCACTCATGACTGAGATGGACACTGTACTTCTTCATATACCTGATTTTGATGTAAATTTCCAGGAACCTGCGTTTGCCATCTCATCCCTTTTTATCCTTTACTGTTTCTAGTCTTGGGGTTGTTTTATTTAACAAACTAGAACACCCACTTCTTGGCAACAAATTATTTGCTTTGTGACACCCACCAACCAAACCTAAATGTAACTTTAACTTTAACCTTAACACTGATTATAACTGCCACATTTGCGATTCTTCTAATAATAATAAAAAAAACTTGATGTTATAATGGTAGCTTTTCTTCCCATAAACCGGTGTCTCTCTGCACAGAGCACCAGCTCAGCCTATTTGGATTTGGCATGGTGTGTTCCCATGCATTGCCTTTGATTCTACAACAAACAAGTCTTCCATTTGATCTCATTCTGACACCCTCACCCTCAGACTTCTGCTCTCTGCAAATACAATTCTGCCTGACCTCTCTGACGGAATCCATTCTCTCATTAGCTGCCATAACTACAACCTCAATACTCAACCTTTTTTGTTTCTTAGCTTTTCATTTGTTCATTTAATTGCCTTATTTGAAGTTTCTCTATTTCTTCTTTTTAAACTTTCCTTGGCCAGTGCTCAAGAAAAAAAAAAAAAAAACTGTCAACTAAGAATCCTACACCTAGCAAAGCTATGTATCCAAAATTGAGAATTGCCTGAGTTCAGGAGTTCAAGACAGACCTGGGCAACATAATGAGACCTCATCTCTGCTAAAAAATAAAAAAATACATATTAGCCAGGTGTGGTGATGTGAACCTGTAGCCTCTCAGCTACTTGGGAGGCTGAGGTGAGAGAATTGCTTGAGCTCAGGAGATCCAGACTGCAGTAAGCTATGATTGTGCCACTAATCACCAGTCTGAATGACAGACTGAGGTCCTGTCTCAAACAAACAAAACAACAAGAGCAACAACATAGAACCTTAGGGAATCTAATAAAAATGTAGTTTTGGTCAATTTTTGCTATTTTAAATTCCTGATTTTCCCTTACATTCTAAAGCAAAGGGAAATGAAAGCACTGGTGAGACCTAGGCTGGAGGGGCTACCCTAGGCTCACCATATGTTGCCTCTGGGTGACCCCTGCAAAATCTTCAGAGACATCTGAGCTGAGGAATAAGCCAATGTCAGCATCTCAGAAAAGGTTTTCACTTTAGGCCTTCCTGAAGCAACAGCCTAAGAGAGTTGGGATCTAGCAGGAGCACACTGTGCTTTCTTAAGCATTTCCCACCAAGTGACCTGGATACAGGGCTGTCTCTAGGATGTGGGTTCTTGGTTACCAGAGTTCTAAGTTCTGTTGGGGTCTGTCACCAAGGAAGTAAGATCACTTTTTCAAAGTTTCATCCTCTGAGCTCCTTGCTGCCTTCCATAAGACCTACCCAAAGGCCCTGCTGGGCTACTCACTGTTCACTCTCCCTGCATGTCAACTTTTTACCTGTGCACAATTATGCAAGCACAACTCTCCTCAGTACCCTGGAAAGACCCGAATGCAGCCATGGCCTCAGGTATGAGGTCACAGACCTGGGGAAGAACCTACTTTACCTTACTAGTTCTGTGACACTAGAAAAGTGGGTTTGGGGGCCTTTCAACCTGTACAGTGGGTAACATGCCAGCATCTCCTTCCTAGGGAACTCATCAGGTGTGTATGAGATAAAACTTGTAAAACTCATGGTGTGGTATCCCACATAGATAATGCACACACTTAGAGATAAAATAATTATAAGAAAGGATGGGAGGCAGCATAGAATAGAACTCAAACAGGCCTGTGTCCAGCAGTGTGATATTGGAAAGTCACTTCCCCTCTCAGCCTCATTTTTCATTCTGCACCAATAAGAGTTTGAGATGAAATGAAATTCAGATATTGTCATCCTCTGACATTGCTCCCCTTTCAGTGCCTTCTCATCATATTCAGAATCAGACCCATGTCCTTCACTTTGGACTATGTTGTGGGCAGCCTACAGGAAGGTTCACAACAGTAAGGGGTTAATGACTCACTTCTGATGAACAGAATGCAATGAAATGATGGGATAACACTTCCGTCTTAGGTCAGGCTGTTATAGCAAAGATAGACTGAGTCACTTATCAAAAACAGAATATTCTTTCTCACAGTTCTGGAGGACAGAGGTTGAAGGTCATAATGCCACCATGGTTGGGCTCTAGTGAGAACTCTCTTGTGAGTTTCTGACTGTGGACTTTACATTGTATTTTTAGCTGACAGATAGTGGAGGAGGGAGCTCTCTAGGGTTTCTTTTATACAGCCAGTAATCTCATTCATGAGGGTATCACCTTCAGAGCCTAATTACCTCCCACTTCCTAGTACTGTTACACTGGAGGCAAGGATTTCAACATATACAATTTTCGGTAGGAAAATGTTCAGTCTATTGCAACTCCCGTTATGTTATTATCAAAAAAGCTGTCATTTTCTCCTAGTCACTTTTTTCTGTCTTTTCTCTCTCAATCTGTCTCTCTATTTCTCTCATCTCTTCTACTTACTCTGTCCAGTGTTTTCTCCCTTATTCTCTGCCTATGTCTTTCTCTTTCTCTGTCAATATGTATTTCTCTCCCTGTCTTTCTACTGCATTCCTCAAATTCAAAAGGCAAATTCCAGTGTTATGAGCTGCCCTATGCAGAGGCCTACATAACAGAGACTAAGGGAGTGCTCAGGCCCCCAGAGACACTCAGGCTCTCAGTCTACACTGAATCCAGCCAATACCCACATGAGTATGCTTGGAAGCCAATCTTCCCACAGCCCAGCTTCAGCTGAGAACACAGCCCCGGGCTCACGGAGCCCAATGTGCAGGCAGCCAGTGAAGCTGTGTCCAGATTCTCATCCACATAAATCATGAGACAGTAAGCATTTGTTGTTTATAGGGGATACATTTGGGGACAATGTTGTCAGAGAGAAGCAGATCACTGTCTTCTCCTTCCAGACCCCAGAGTCTCCTCTCTCCTCTTCTCTTCCCCAGGCTCCCTCTAGCCCCACTGGCCTCTTTCTCAAATCCTCTGCCAAAGTCACTTCTGCCTGCATGTTTCTGCACCAGGAGTGGTATCTCTCTGGCACACTGTTCCCAGACTTGTGCAGGGCTGACCCTCTGTTGTCATCCTGGTCATGGCATCAATGTCACCTCAGTGAGTCATTTGGGTCCCTCGAATGTTATGGCTCCCCTGCCCTCCTCCCAACATCCTGCTTTATTTTTATTATAGCATTTACTCTTCTTTTACATGCACTTGCACTAGTGTTTTGTCTATACATCTTCAGACTGTGGGCTCCTTGAGTGGGAAAAAGGGCCACTCAATCATTTCTCAGTACCACATGCTGGGCCCGCCAGGGCATTTGGCACAGATTTAGTTCTCTGGCAGTGTTGCTGAGTCTAGGAGGGAATATTTAACCTCCTTGTCTGCTTCTAATCACCTCATAATGGCATATATATATTTTTTGGAAACACAATGATCAT